>NC_133201.1:50505575-50588075 GCF_958299795.1 Porites lutea | reverse complement strand
TACAGAGGGAAATTTGCGTTTCAAAATCGATTGGGCTAGCTTGTAGTGGGAAGGAAATTTACCATTTTTTGCTTTGTTTTACTTTGTATTCAAGGGCAAATTCCAAGTACAAGCTCCCTGGGGGGCCTATATTTGGAGGGGCGATTTAACGGCGGGTTTTTTGCATTACGATTTTGGGGGGCTTATATTTGGAGGGCCTTATACATGGAGGGGCATATTTTCGAAATTTTATGGTACTTTCTTGTTGTGCCTTCTATAATATAATATTATTAGTTGCTGCCTAAAACTGTAACATAAACCCATCCTTAGAACAAAAGAGTTCATTAGCATCAAGTTTAAAGTACTAAGGCCCTGTTTGCACTACGACAAAAAATAAAGTTGGGCGTTTGTAAAAAAATTAGAAATTTTGTAGTTACCAGTTTTTCGTTTTTGTACCCTTGTTCGCACCTGAGGAACTGGAAAGTTTTCATGCAACCAAAAATGTCATAGTTCAAGGAACTATAACTGGTCATGTTTGAGGAATAAGATGACCTAATGTAGGATAGCTGTCAAGGAGCAAAGGATTTTGTCTCCTGACAAAACTTTGTAAGCCTCCAAACTTTCTAGAAGTTTGGTTACTCTTGAAAAAATTTTGGTGGGTGAAAAAAATTGTTTGCTCTAGAAATGGCTTTCTGTTGACAGATTTTTTTTTTTTTTTTTAAAAAACAATGACAATGACAAAATTTTGTGTAGTTTGAACAGAGCCTAATGCACAAATTAACAAGTAGTTTAAGACCCTGTAGCTAAAAAAAATGTACAGTCCAATGCAGTAACACATTGTGAACGATTATCTTGCAAGCAATAGGGATGAGGGATGAAAATAATAGTGACAGCGTATGTCTTACTTGTTAATTTGCATGACCGCTCCAGGAAGGTCATCCTCCTTTCTCTTTTTCATCTTTTTTTTGTCTTCCTTTCTTTCTTGCTGCAAACAAAAATGTGAGACTTAATGAAAGAAGGTTTAAAATAACATTTAAAATAAGTATTTACCTACTAAACTGTAAATGTAGTTGAAGCTGAGAATGTTAAATACAGTGTTAAAGAGTTACTGTAAATAACCTGTTCGATATCATCTCTCATTTTGCCATCCAAGTGATCCTGGCGAAGCTTTTTAAAATCAGGTTGATAGTCTGGAAGCTCTTCTTCACCAGTGTCATAAAAACCTGTCGAAAAAAAAGCTTGTTTATTGGTCTTATATCCTTACCAGACATGCAGAAATTAGTGTGAAAGATTGAAAGCACATTCACCAAAAAGTAAATAAATAAATACAGTTAATAAATTCTAGATATGCACCTTGAGCTGGTCTCTTTTCAAATGGAATCTCAGCATTGTAATCTACTCCTCTCCTTTTCTTGCGATGCTTCCTGATTCTGTTCAAAACACGTGGGATTTGAAACAAATTTATTTTACTACCTTGAAAGTCAACTCAGAGTCATGCAAAAGTAAAAAAAATTCAATGTAGTGCATACAGGTTATTCCAGCTAGAGGTACATTTTTACAAAGGCTTCTTTAGCTCATTTGTCCTGGGGAATTTTGCTGAGAAAGCCTTTTGAGGATAGTGGAGACATTCCTCACTTGGGGGCCTTATATTCAAAGGGAATAATTTTTGGAATTCTACAGAGAACATGCTTGAATAGACTTTGGAGAGGAATTAAACTTTCTTAAGGTACCTATTTACTGCAATCAGTAGAAGTACAAAATTCTGAAATGAGCTTTAGTTACCAATTAGAATAATCATTATATTCTTGATCCTATAGTTATGCTTAACTCACAAATTATTACCAAAATCTTTTAAATACATGTGCAAGAGCAAAGACAGTTAAACCACTATCAAGAAATAGAAAATTTGATAATGGTCAGGTACTGACACAGAAAAATTCCTTAAAATAACAGGAAAACTAAGAAAATGTATAAACCACAACATGGTTACTTACTCAATACCAGCAGCCCTAAGCTCCCTTCTTTTCTGTAAAGCAGCAAGACGCCTGAAATGCAATTTGCACCACTGATAAACTACGGATAGTTAGTGGTCTCCCAATAACTCACCAACTCATTTCTTGAGTGCTTCAAACATTGTAAGTTCTTAATCATTTTAACTTGATTCAGTTATGAAGACATCGTTATACACAATAAATTTTGGTTGCAACTACAGGTGTATTTTAGTCTATGGACAAAATGGTCATTTTTATGCAGGAGATAGTGTCTTAAAGTCCTCTAGAACAATTGAAGTCACAGATGTTTAAGCTGACTGGTGTAAAAACAGGATGCATAAAAGTAGATGACATTTACATTTTCTGAAAAAAAAGACAAAACACTAACTCTTTCCAGTCCTCTCTGGATGAATTGGTCATAAAGATGTCACAGTTTCCAGCATTCTGTTTTAAAACTAAACCCATTGTAATGTCTGAGACATTTAAGCGCATCTGAATGATGTACTTAACAGAAGATGTTAAAAATTAATCAGAAGATGTTTGATGTGTAAGTATTGTTCACTGCTTTTATACTAGATGTACATGTAAAAGTCGTCTTAAGCATCTAAGTCATCTTAAGTCATTGATACACAGGGTTGTCAAAAGTAGCCGGCTGCCAGCGAAAATTGCTGCCTTCTTGGTTTGTATCGGCCGGCTACTCTGCTTAGCATTTCTTTACAGATGGTGTTTTCTAAATAAACTATCCCTGGACTGGCCGCTTACTTTGACAACTCAACCGTCTACTTCAAAACTTTCTGACAACCCTGGGTACAGCATGTTTCTATAGATTTCTTGAGCTAAAGCCAACAGGAAAATAAAGTGAGTAAAGAAAAATTGTCGAGTTTTCAACTTAAAGACATTTCTTACTTGTAACTTTTTGTCACTCTTCTGTACAGCTGCATACTTTTTGGTACTTAACAAGTCATGTAACAGAACCTCACCTAGCCTCTTCAAGCTGTTTCTCTCTTGCTTTTCTCTTGGCCTTCTTTCCTTGAGTGTTTGCCAAACGGGCTCTTGCCTCAGACAGCATCTCCAGTTCTAACGATCAAAAATCAAAGATAACAGTGTCACCAAGCCATATAAATGTAAGCTGTGCAACAGAAAAAACTTAAATTTAGTTAGTTAAGAACCTCTGCAAAACAGCACCAAAATCCTCGTTCTGCAATGGAGGTCAAAAGTGTTGGGACCTTTCCAGTGAAGTTAGTAAAACTAGTAACCCCTCCCCTCCCACCCCAAACAAAGTTGAATTTTGAGCAAAATGGGTGAAAATGAGTGCTTTATTAAGCCACAACATTGCTGGGGGGGGGGGGGGGGGGGAGGGTCGAGCGGGGAGAAAACACAATGAACTTAAACCCCATCAAAAAATTGTTATGAAGAGCAGAGTCCTACGTAACAATTACTTGGAAGGCTTTTTCACACAGTCCCCAGTTCTTTTGTCCTCCATTGTAGGCCACCACCTGTGTACCAGGATTTGAGTTAGCACAATGATTGGCATGTTACAAAAAGCCATTGTTGACTTGCCAATCAGGATGAAAGGAAATTGGAAATGCATTTCCGATAATTCACTGAATCCATTGGGGGCCCAGAACAGGGATCTCCCCCCAGCTTTGCAGACGTTATTAACTGAGGTTAAATTACATCTGTGATGCAGGCTATAAAGCCATATTGATGTCCACAGAGGATAAAGGTCTAACTGAACAAAAGAAACCTCCTACCATCTTCATCCATATCAATCGGGTCTGGACGAGCTGGTTTTGTTTCTGGGTTTGGATCAATTTCTCCAGGCCGAAGTTTGCGTGGATCCTCACTTTCATCTTTTTCTCCTTCTTTCGCTTGAGCTTGATCTCTGAAAAATACCATAAAGTACTTTGTTTCAATACCATGAACAAAACTACTTATTGACAAGGCAAATGTACGTTATAAATGGCTAAGCTTTGTGCAGTGGCTGTTCTCTGAGCCCCACAAAATTTTATGGCAAGGAAGGGGAATAAGCCTTTTTCAGACATGAATGACTTCCTGCAAAGTACCTATTACAGCTAATTCAGTGATGTGTCAATTTAGTGAAAAATACAACTGGTTAAACCTTCAATGGGACATGACATAAAATCTACTGCGGTGGTACATGTAACTGATTGCATTAATTACCCACAAATGTACATAGTACGCAAATTTAACACCATCTACCAAGGAGGGAGAAAGAATTGATACTACAGTAGAATAAGACAGTTGAACCTCTCTACAATGGCCACCTTAGGGACAGAAGGAAGTGGCCATTGTAGACAAGAGAGGTGGCCATTGTAGAGACTGGGAGAGGTTGAAACAAGAGTGAATGTATGGACTGAAAGCCAAAAATATGGCTGTTGAAGACAGGTGGCTGTTAGTGGAGGTTCGAGTGTAAAAGCAATTCAATGGAAAAACAAATTAATACATTCTAATCAGAAAAAGGAAGTGAATCACTTACAGGAGAAACTCATATCGTTCTAAACACTGTGAAGCAGTGCGACCAATAAGGGGTGCAATAGTTCTCCACTGTGTGGGCATCAACTTTGCCAGATGAAGTAGCTTTTCATCTTCTTCGCGACTCCACTCAGTCTGCAAATGAAACAAGTATTTACAGTAAAATCTGATACAATTGCACCTACCAATACTGTTTAGGGAAGGATGTCATAACAATGCATAATGCTCACATGTACATGCACAGTGTATGAAGGTTCAGCCTACTTGAAGATATTAACACATTTTCTCAATTTTCATCACCAACAGACAACAAAAATGGTAACCCTTTGGGCCTGATGCTATATTGTTTTAAAATCGAAATCTAGAGAATGTTAGTTTGGACTCTCACCCCCTAACCACTCCATTCTGTTTCTCTAGCTGATGATTTAATAGTCATGTATCTTTTTCAAAGATATTAAAACCTTTGTCTTGAAGGTAAAAATGGCAAACAACCATGTATTTATAACAGCTTCCCAGGCGTAGCACTACCACTACCCTCAAGAAGCAGGACACATGGCAATGAGGTTGAAAGTGTTCAGTTTAAATCTATGAGCCTTTACACTAAAATTGTTTCTCACCTTTTTAATGCTGGGGTCAAGCCATTCATACCTAAAATGAAATTTAAAACAAGAGGGTTAAATATCCCTAAAGAAACAGGTTTGAATATTTGGCACTACTATTCTAGAAAACTTGGGAAGATTCGAACAACATTTTATGGTACCGAGATTTCCACCATACTTTAACTGCATGAACGGTTCAACAAATCAACCACAAATTTATCAGCGACTTCATTCTTACAGATAGAATTGCAGTCACTTCACCCAAAAATCAATTCGCTCACCGTCATTTTCCCTGGACAAGTTAATTACCTGATGAAACTGACAACACTCTACAACAAGGTGAACATACTTATCAGGGTTTGAAATTAATTTTTCAACTAGGTCGCCCATTGGACAACCATTTTTCCACATCTAGGTGCACCATCTAGGTGAGAAAGAATTTATAAAGCTCAAGCATACTATTGTAGACCTCAGCAATAGCAATCATCACTGCATATTGATCTTTGAGATATTTTGCATTACATGTAAGTTTTCACTGGAAAAAGCTGTTGACTACGTGAAAAGTCACTGTATACCTTATTCTCAACTCTCGATTCACGCAAGAATCAAAAATTGAGAATCCAGACCCCCAATGGACTGTCAACTTACTTTTCAACATAACAATAAAGTCAAAATGTTCCAAACTAGGGATAAACCAGAAGCTGCAGATAAAGGCTGGTTTTCACTAGCAACAGAGTCAGAGTCATAAGCGAAGTTGTAAGTTGCTTATGATCTAGGGTGCGTTCGATTGGGAAATCCGGATTTAGATTTTCAAAATCCAAATCCGGATTTCCCAATCGAACGCGAAATCCGAAAACGGGTGGATTTCAATTAAGAAATCCAAATCCGGATTTTTTGGATTTCCCTTTTTGTTGTTCGATTACGAAATCCGAAAAAGAATTTGCAAAACTATTCTCGTGAACAGTGGTCTTTGCTGTTAGTATGCATGCGCATGCAAGACCGCTGTTCTTCAGGACAGTTTTTCAAATCCTTTTTCGGATTTCCCAATCGACAGTAAAAATGAAAATCCAAAAACAGATATCTCAGCGTCAAAATCTGTTTTCGGATTTTGAGTTCGATTGCAAATCCAAAAACTGGATTTTAAAATCTAAATCCAGATTTCCCAATCAAACGCACCCCTAGTGAAAACCAGATAGTCAGAATCGGAAGCAGAAGTGGAAGGATAAACCAATCACAATGCACACTCCCATGCTTTGTGATTAGTTTAGTTCTTCTACTTCAGCTTGTGACTCTGACCACCCAGTTTTCACTTGATTGTAAACAAACGCAGAATGCTGTTTGCTCTAGATCGTAAAGTTCTATGCTTCTGATTACGACTCCGACTCAGACTCCATCGCTAGTGAAAACCAGCCTTAAAATTATTCCAATGAACAGTCCACTACAGTTTGAACTGTTTTTCTATTATTCTGAAGAGTGGTAAATGATAGACCTGTTATCTTCACATTTAAACTTACCATCTAGCTTTGCACTGTTTTGCTGACTTACGATGCAACAGGGATGCAATTCTAGACCACTGGTTTTTTCCATATTTCATAACAGCAGCTTTGAGGATTTCATCCTTTGGGTAAAACAGAATACAATCACGCAATTTTATTCCAATTTTTTGTGAAAAAAAAAACCAGCTACACTGTAAGATATTCAAGCGTGATTCACACAACGATAAAGTATAATGACAGCTGATTGATCTTAAATTCATTACCGACGTCTAAATGATCTATTGTTGTCCTGAATACTGGGCGGTTGATACATGTAAATCATTCAACTAAAACTAGTTCTTACGAGCGCGTTCATGATCCATGACCCATATTATTTTTATCTGAGATTACAAATTAAAGTGTGCAAACTTACACTGTTGCTTGAGCTTATTGAAGCTTATATTTCACATACCTCTGTATTTCTCCAAACACCACCTTTGATAATAATTCGCGGCATGATTGCTTGTTAAGTTCAAGAGCTTCTAAATTAGACTGTAATTGATATCAAATACGGAAGGCAAAATGTTCTTCATCCGATCATAAACCTTCTCGTTGCAGTGTCAAGAAAGCAACATGGCGTTCGGACGACGTATTCCCAGCATTCCCCTCGTCTTTTCATGTATGCTACTACGAAAGAAATGAAAAAGACAAAACGCGCGGGATTGGGCTCTATCCACGCCGCTGGAAAAATCAAAATGGCGTCCAGGTGGGCAAACCGATTAAAATCACTGTCCCCTTACGTCGATGAAAAAGTGTTCCGAAATCTTCAGAAGCGTTTAGAAAATATCCCTCTTTCAGAAAGAAGATCTCAGAAAATCCAGGCTTCCAAAGGTAGGTTACTTACTCATTTTAAGAAAATGGTGCGGGCTTGAAAAACCAAGTCACTATTATTTTGAAGACCACAATTTACGCTAATATCTGAGTGGAGTTTTACATAGTTTGATCATCCTCTTTTCACACCCACCTACCACCTGCCAGTAATTAATAATATATTTGGCGGACACTTTAAAAAGGGGGAAGGCAGTTTTGATTTGCACTGTGCATGTGTAAGCTGCTTCCAGACAATTACTTCAATTATATATTATATAAGCAATAGACCCCACTTTCTATGGATTTACCGGCGTGATAACCCACTTGGGATGTTGGGAGAACACTCAAAAAGCTTATAAATCACGAGCCATCATGATTTACAAGCTTTTTGAGTGTTCTCCCAACATCCCAAGTTGGTTATCACACCGGTAAACCCACAGAAAGTGGGGTCTATTGCTTTTATAAAATAACTTTGAGTTTTCTATGAGTTTACCAGCACAATAAACCATAGGTTTTAACAAATCAGAATGGGTGACTATCTTTAATAGTTATTAGTCTCGCTTGCTTGAGCAGAGCGAGACTCTTAAAATGCAGTCTTTTTTTTTTTTCGTCGGACCTAGTTTGTAGGCCCGACGTTCTTAGCGAAGACCATCAAAACTGGGGATAAGAATCGTGACGACTTTCATTGTATGGAAATGAGTCTCACGATGAGAATGCAGTTTATTTCGGCAATGACTAAAATGACGCATGTAAGTTTGGCAATGACGTAATTTTCCTCGAATGGAGGCCCTTGATTTTCGTGTAATTATGCACGACATGCAGGCACATCCCCAAGCAAGATGAGAAAATATTAGAGCGGGGAAATCCTCAGGACTTTGTGGCTTTTTAAGGCGTTACGTTTCTCAGAATATTGTCGCAATTACAGGAAATGTATGGTTAAATAGATTCACTTTGTTTTATGTATTTAACTGATAGATATTCGCAGTTGTTACGATGTGAAGTCGTGTTGCACTTCATAAATACTTGAGATATGAAGTATCCACTGTCACGTAATTTTTACATGCGTACGTGCGTAAAATTTGCGTTCGCAAATAAAATAAAGGCAATGTATGAAAGGCTGCACGTACAATTATGCAAGCGTAAAAGTAGAAACTCGCTTAATTTGACGTTTAATCTCAATACTTTATGTCTTACCTCTATTTGATTTACGTGATTAAAATTTACGTGCGTTAACGTACGGAGCCAAAAACGCATCAGTGGAAATCCACCCTAACATGTCACGGATGTGTTTATACGGGTAGCTTTGAACTTGACCAACCGCACACTCTACTTGTAGCACTTCATGTCCATAGTTAATAGAAATCCCATATCGAGCTTTTCCGGAACGGGTTGGTCCAAGAATTCTATGGCTTGAAAGCGTCGATTATTTTGGAACAACTGATCACTTCAGTGGTCGAAAAAAAAGAATAATCTTAATGAGCAAAACTTCAAGGTTTACTGGAAAATCAGTATCAAGGATCGAGGATCGAGAAATCAGGGATTAAGGATCGGTGAAAAAGAACTTGAAAATAAAACAAATAAATAAATCGTGGATCAGTGATGATGTGGGCCGCAGACTGTAGATAAATTTCACAGAACATAACCCCGTTCGCTGTACTGAACGCTAACTTCAAGTAAACTAATCCGAGTCTGTCTGAGTCAGTGATTGTTTTGACGAGAAAGTGAAATTTTCCGGGAAAATGAAACGCTTTATCCTGGTGATACTGTAATACAAGAAAAAACTTTTAACAGTTTCTAATTTTTAAGTGTACATTTGCTTTCAGTACTCCTTATTTTTCTTGTAATTGTTGTATGCACGACCCCACCAGCAATGCTGATCTTTTTATCGTGCCATAAACTAAGGTTCTTACCTACCCACCTACCAACCTACCTACCTATCTATCTATCTATCTATCTATCTATCTATCTATCTTTCTGTCTGTCTGTCTGTCTGTCTGTCTGTCTGTCTGTCTGTCTATCTGCCTATCTATCTATCTATCTATCCATCTATCTAAAATGCATGCTGTGTACAACTCTAAACATTGTACTCTTAGACTGTACGGAGATATTAAAAGTAGATACTAAGCAGCTATGGAAAATGTCATTACTTTTATGTGATATTGATATCTTATAAAACGGACAACAAATTCAACAGGAATACGGGCGAACTGAATTAACTGTGTGTTGTATAAGGTTCTGTTCAACTTACACTTTTTTCCTGTGCTGAACATATACTGTACCGAGCCATATCTTGGTCTGGTACAAAGAAGCTATGTATATTTATACTGACAGAGTCATGGGCACCTAATACCGATAAAAATCATCGTTCAATTTTTCAAGAGTAGAATTCCTGAAAGAGTACTCCTCAATGGAGCAATATCAATATGTAGAAGGTTTTCAAAGGTTTCACACCGGTTTGAGGCTAAGATGTGCAGCCTGTCTCTCCTTGCAATTTTTACTTTTTGAGTATATACATTATGACATACACCACTCGTTTTGTATTTCCAAACAAAAAAGTAGTATAATGGCACCAGGGCCTTTGTCAACAAAACTCATCTCCAAGCAAGCAAGACTCAACGCTACTAAGAGCATTCTTGTTTTGTAAATAATGGTAATTGAACTGAGTGGAGTGCAAATTTGGTCTGAAATCATAAGCGTGATTTGGAATCACAAGTATGATTTCAGACCAAAATTGCATGACACGAAGTTCAATTACCACTTTATTACAGCCATTTTGAAATCACAGAATTTAGTCAGTACTAATATTTTATTGATCAAGTAGCCGGTTTGTTAAAAAGCTGAAACAAAAAGGCTTTTACATCTCATTTTGTATTTGAAACTGAAATGATGCAATATAGAACAAAAATGGTGTGATTTAAAACAGAAATGATGCAATTTAGAATATGAATGATGCAATTTGGAACAGATGTGATTTAGAGCAAAAAATGGTGTGATTTAGGAATAAATGACACTGCTGAGAGCCAATCAGATTGCACGGATAGTCAGTGATTTCAAAGTGGACGTAGTAAATCCCCATATTTCATTATCTCGGCTACTTCCCCGGTATATGTTGCAGCTGATAAAAATAAGATTTACAACCCTGTCATGCTTTAAAATAAACATTAACCTACATGTCTTTTTACATAACCAAGCTAGCAAACCAGTTTCTCAATCAGCGAACAAAATTTTTTAACGATCAATACTATTGTCTATGTTCACCCTCTATAAACTTAGAAATATCTGCAAGTAGCACCTGATTGGTAACCAAAACACACAGCATCAGATGAGACAATTTTTTGCTAAAAATACCAGCTAAATGAGCACTATAAATAAGTAATGCGGTCGCTAGCATGATAAAAACTCTGCATGAACACTGTCGCTTAGCTGATACCAGCTGAAAATGGAAGCAGTGATTGAAAGGATTAAAGTGCTTCATCTTAAAATGCTTTATTTGCAATATTATAGTAGATACATAATGCATAAGCAAGATTTAATCCTATAAGAACAATGCCAAATTGAGCAAAGATCACATCAAAGTAACGCTCAAATTGCTCATCAGCAATGAACAAATTTCTTCACATTGCATCAGGTGTTCCGCCTAACAAAAGTTCATGAGTAGAATATTCAGGCAACAATATGTTATAGACTTATTTTATTTATTATTACCTCTGTTTATTTATTTTGTCATTTAAATTAGAATCAAGAACAGTTAAGATACAGGAACTTAAAAAGACTCTGCAAGATCAAACTGTGGAAACGTTACCTGAACAAAAAACTGAAAATACTGGTCTGGCCAAAAAGACAAAGGTTAGTGATATACAAGGGGTAGGGAGGTGATAGTGAAGGAATTATAGGACTGAGAATCCAAATTCAAAATCTTGGTAGCTTTTAGGGCAAGTCTTGAAGAGTTGTTTGTATGTGTTTCTTTCCATCTCAGAATCTTCAACGTTTTGCAGCAAAATGTAGGATTTTTAAACCAGGGTCTTGGTGTCATGGCACGTCTCCACAAGTCTTTCCACTCCGTATATAAAAAATTTTTTTAAAAAATGTGAGAAATTAAAATTCAAGACTCCAAACAGCTTGTAAAACTGTTTTTTTTAGCTGTGCCTTTTCTCCAGGAAACTCAGGACTGTTGTAGCTAAAATATGTAAACAGGATGCTTTATTAGGTGGCACTTTGTAGAGTTCTCTATGGGGAGAGTTTTGAGGGTGCAGCAGTATTTTCTGTATAACATCATGTACTTGCTAGTGTATTCATTTCTCCTCTTTGCTCTCAGATTAAGGTGAATTTTGACCAATGGTACAAGAAAAATCCAGCCGAACTAAGTGTGAAACCCATTTATAAGACTCTGCCAAATGCCAAAGTTGCACTGGATGGAACAACACCCGAACCACGTTTCATCTGGAAGGAAAAAGATTGGCCTAATGGTTTCCCTGATTCTCCAGAAGAAGCCAAAACAGATGTGATGACATACCTGGAGCAAAGGGACTGTTACCACAGGCTGAAGAAACTTGATGCCAAAGATTTCTCTGTAGGGAGTATAGTAGCAGTTACCAGAGGCGATCCTCATATAGCTAAAGGAAAAGTCAGGTATGTCATTTGAGTTATTTCATAATGTTGAAAAGTATTTTCAAGGTTATTTAAGGTGTTTCGATACAGTTTTTCGGGGACCATACCGATATTTTTTGATCGCCTAAAAAGTAATTTTATGTTTGTCCGATCGCTATGAAATTTTCACCACCGACTGACTTTGGATTGAAGTTTGTCAAAATAGAGTTTTAAGTTGAATCAATATCACTATGGCAACAATAAACAAAAAAATTTGAAATCGATAAAAGCCGAATTTTGCGTGATCTAGACCTATTACTGAAAATCCGACACCATTAACTTCCAGAGTGGTGTTTAGCAAATAACCTCCGTGAGAAGTAAAAAATTCTGTATGTTTGAATTCAAATAAAAATTATAGGCGTGATAAATTGTTTAATAAAAAAGTTCTAAATAACCCAAATTTATGCTAACTTGCCTTAGAATGCTGCTTAATATCATTTTTCACTGCTTGGGATTTTTGGCGATCCAGAAAACTAACTAATCTTGTTTTCTCACCACCTGTCTTAGAGCAACTTCATTCTAAATTTTGAATTTTAGCTCTGTTCTGTACATCTCTGGAACCGTACGGCTCGACAGAATTCTCTTTGAACCTCATCACATAATCTTCACGATGTACACAATAATGTCTAAAACTTTTATTACCATTGATATCACTGCAAACACCTTGAAATTTCAAGACAAACCTAGCCTACTAATCGGCCAAAAATCCGCGTTACGACATTCACTGTTTTGACGTTATGCTAATTTTTCCAAATTAATGCGTACCTTACATACCTCCATGACTAGCACATTGTAGTTTGAATTTTATTGAATCTTTTGAATGTGCAACATTGGCAATATCCACCTTAAAATTTGTCTCATCTTTCAGTTAAGTTTCATTTTTGTTCTATTAAGTGGTACAAGGTTAAACGTGATTTTGTCCTCACGGGTGTTTTCCTGTTTTTCATCTTGTGATTTTATTCGTACTTGAATTAATGCTTAGTTCGCACAGATCCTTTTTGGAGTATTCTTCGCTTACCATTATCAGATGTGTGTTTCTCACGGGCTCGTGTTAACCTTGGTTCATTAGTCTCGTTAAAGTTCCTGTCTGGGTTTATCATCCAGCGATTTAGTTTTTCATTGGTTCATAGCTTCTTGCCGATCGCAGCCATGTACATTCAGCGATACCAAAACATCAATCACATCGCGTTTGCCTTGTTTTAATTCCCACGGTCAGCTAACCCAAACATATCGAGCTTATTATGAAAAATCGCTTTTATTTGGCTTGTTAATAGCAGTAATCAAGAAGAGTTAAGAGTTAGTGGGAGTTAAGTAGGTGATAGCTGTCAGCTGTAGAAGTTAAAGAAGAATGCCGGAAGAAGCTAGTAAAGACGAAGGTCACTGAAAGGAGTAGACTCTCGGTACCTTATCGTGTAGCGAGCGAGTCACTCAAACACCGCTCCCTCATAATACTAACTGACAGCCTGAATATAGCGTTTGCCGTAAACGTGATTCTAAAAATCTCTTTAAAGGTGGATTTCCACTGTCGCGTTATTTTTACGTGCATACGTGCGTAAATTTTACGTTCGCAAATAAGGGTTGATTTCCACTGTCGCGTAATTTTTCCGTTCGAACGCACGTAAAATTTACGCATCGTAAGTGAAATAGAGGCAATGTATGAAAGTCCACGCGTAAAGGTGTAGTTGAGCGAGGTTCAACTTTTACTTAAAAATTATGCGACAGTAGAAATCAACCCTTATTTGCGAACGTAAATTTTACTCACGTATGCACGTAAAAATTACGCGACAGTGGAAATCCACCTTTAAAGAGAGGCAATGTATGGTAGATCGCGCGTAAAAGTAAAAACAAAATCTCGCTCAACTTGACGTTTAAGCGCGCAGTACTTTTATACCTTGTCTCTATTTTATGTAACCGAGTAAACTTTACGTGCGTGTACACGCACTTAAAAATTACGCGACTGCTGGAAATCAACCCTAGCGTCTCCATACTTTGCCCTACAGGTTTGTAGGGATATGCATTGCTAAAAATCATTGGCAGAACACCTTAGGAGCAACTTTCACCCTTCGTAACGTAGTGGATGGAGAACCCATGGAGGTGAACTTTCAGCTGTACTCGCCGCTTATTCAGAAGATCGAGGTGTTAAAACACATGCGGAGGCATAGAAAAGCTCTGTGGTATCTGAGAGACTATCCGCCATCAATGAGCACGGTGAACGAGAAAATGAAGCCGGTACCATACACAGAAGAACCCGAGCTTTATGTTCCGACGCGAGAAGAAAAGAGAAAGGTTAAGGCTTGGTTTGATGGATTATGGAAAGCGAAAAGAAGATAAGACAACAAGATGGCTCCCATTCCTATACTAAGATAAAAAGAAATTCATCTCTTGCACCTGACCTATCGTTCCCGGGGCTTGTTTCTTTTGAATGTTGCTGCGATAATTATTCTTCCTCGAGTGTCATGAGTAGAAAATAGAGCCTGATGTAACCACACTTTATCTTGGCATTTCCCTGCATTCCCGTGGTCGTTTGCCTTATGTGAATGTTCCGTAAAGAAACTATAGTGAAACTGAAAAGCACAAGCACGATGAATGATGCAATGAGCTTAACGAATTTTCGCGTTCAAATTGCACTCATACAATGGTTCTCCGGGCCGTATATGTTATCCTAGTCCCGGTTATTCCTACTAACTTTCAAGGCATCGCCACCCTTTTTTAACGATAACGGGTAAGGCTGCTTTCCAATGCATTATTTATAATCGTCTACGGCTTCACACTGGTCAGGAACGGTTCTGATTGTGCAGAAACTCGCAATTAGCGATCGCCGCTAGTTTTCCTTATTTTTTCTGAATCAAAAGGAACTAGAAGTACTCATGTTTTTTTACAATTACTTGATTAGTGCTCTAGGATGATGTAACAAAACCTTTGAAATAAAACGTCAGTGGAAAAGAATAAAAAAGGTTGAACTTTTTAAGTATTTCTCTGTTGCCTGCATGATTTCCTAGGTAAATGAGAATCACTCTTCAACTAGCAATGTATACCTTTGACTACGAATGTTTTGAGCTGTAGGCAAAGCCTCCAAGCAGAAGGCATTTTTATGTATCGGAATAAGGACATTTTTGAAGCAATATATAATGACGTTGACCATTGTGAGTTAGATTAAAAACCTCCTCCTGTCAATCCCCCTACCCTTTTTGCGGTCGGCAGCCCAACGTAAACGAGCATGCTCAGATCGGATTTTGATCAATGAAAGCTTCAGTTTGTTGATTGCCTCAGCATTTTGCAATTCAGTTCAGTTTCTGTAAATAACATTTTTAACCCATTCGCTCCTAGAGATTTTGCCGAAAAACGCGTTTTGAAGCTAGTCGAGTGGTTTTCTGGTCACTGTCGTGCTATAAAGAGCTAAAACTTACCGCAAACTGGTTTACAGGTCGAACACTTCGCGGTCTTCCGATCCAGATGCAAAATATCAGCTTGCGAAGTTCGGGCATGCGCAGAAAAAGTGACACAGCAGTCTTGACTTTTACTTTTCGCTTTCTCTCCTCCCTTCTTTTTTTGCTTTTCTTGCCTCATTTTTTTTTCTCTTGCTGGGCATTTAGTAGGCTTGATTTTGGTGGGAAGAGTTTTTAGGAAAGCTTTTAGGATCTTAGGATTAGGCGAAAGGAAAGGTAGGTGGGTAATGGGACAAGATTTTCATGGAGATTTTCAGGTCAATGTCACGTGGTTTTTTGCTTGTTTCTCCGGTGTCCTTGACTGAATTGTGCTCATTCTGGTATGGTTTGAAAGATCTCTTCACTCTGCACAAGTTAGTGAAGAAAGTTGTCCTTGACCGTTAAAACTGATGACGTCACAATGGGTAGAAAGGACCTGGATCCGCACGGGCGGTTACGGGCGGTTCAGGGGCGAATGGGTTAATATTGATTTGACATTTTGAAACACATTTCCTTAAATAACAGCCGGGGGGACCATCCATACTTGTTTCAAACGTGGGCGATAATTTAAGGGGTGATAATGTTTAAATAAAGTTTTAGGGGATTTTATTTTGACTTGCGAGTTTCCCGGGAAGAAGTAGGGGCGATAGTTCAAATAATTTAAGTTCACATTTAGCCAAGAACTGAAACTAGACTTAATTAACCATTTTCGAATTCCGAAAACTCTTAATTTCAAATCGTGGGCAAGTGCTAAACCTTTCTTTTGAAAATGAAGTTTTATTTGCACGAGAATGAAATATGATTTCATATTAATGGCTTGGCACTTAGCCTCGCTTTGAAACCGGGGCTCGAGGCAAATCTGAAATGCCCTATTACATTATGTCATGGCTCCAAATGGGATTTTCACCGGGGGTACTAAAACCCGAGCGGAGGGGTCGCTGGGTACTAAACCCGGATCAGTTAAGAACAACGCTGAAAACCTGGCAATATTTTTCAATGGATAGGACAAACAAAATCTTCAAAATCTTAAAACGTTCTTTTTGTTTGTTTTATTCATTTTACGTTCGTTTAGGCTTTCTAGCTGTGTTTTAATAGACCATTGCCTTTGAAGTGTGAAAATGTTTGCCCCACTTTTAATCATGTTCGTAGGGTCTAGTTTAATCAGAGGATGTGTCAATCATCGGCTGTCAATCTAATCGCAGTATATAGGGGCGAAAAAATTAAGAATCGAATTATAAATGACTACGATCTTAATTTAAGCAGACAACAGGATTTTAAAGCTTGACGGCTTACAGATAATTACCGCTAGTGGTCGTCCTTGTTTCCGCAGAGCCACGTGCCACGAGGGAAAAAATAAAATTATGCAATACTGTTACTAAAGAAAAACGTAAGACTGCTCGTAGTCTAGGATGGAGTATAAAAGACCGGCGAGAAAGCTTAACTCTCACGAACTCTGGGCGTGAAATAATCGCCTTTTTAGTTGGACAGTACCAGGATTTTGCCTTCTTTTGTGAGTAAAACGACTTTATCTAAGGTCTTTCTAAGCATTGCCGTAGTACTCAAGAAACAAAAGGAAAAGACCAACTCTTAGGATTCTAACTTGGCTAGGAATTGAGTTGAAATCTGCTATATACCACCATTTTGAATAAATAAAAGTCCATGTTATTGATTCATCATATGTTTTACTCGCAGAGAGATACCTTCAGTTAGGGTCAGACTCGTTAAACGTTCTTGGACAGTGAAAAACTTTGAGCATCTAAGTGCCCCACACTTCTCTCCATGTGTCTTCCTCCTCACGTCCATAGAGTCGTTATCATCCAATGCAATAGGTCATTAAGCCTTTGTTTTAAAGCGACGCTGCGAAGCCATTGATATGGAAATGATGTTTAATTCTCGTGCAAATAAAACTCATTTTCACGACAAAGGTTTTGCACTTAACTTCGTTTTAAAATGAGAGTTTTTGGAACTTGGAAATGGCCCACTGAAAACGTGACACAATCGGTTGGGGTAGGGGGTGAGGAAGGCTGCAAATCACGTATTGTTCTTGACAAGAGGCTATTATCACATTTACCCGTCACCGCTATTTCAATCGATGAAGATATTGTGATTTTGTCAGTATTTTTTAACCATATCAGAGGCACATATTGCTTTGTTTACAACACTGATCTTCACTTATCAACAGATGAAGATGTTTTCAAATCCGGCCCCTTTTACTGCAACAAATGTGAATTCAATTTGACGATAGCCATTTGAAGGTTCTCCAGTTACGTCAACGAAGCTTTTATCAAAATATCCGCTTTGCGTTCGTCAGCACAATTTTATTTTGAAGACATTTAAATTTATATTTCCTGAATCTGACATTCGAAGATTAATCTGCTTTCCTCTATTTAAGATATTTGAAGCAGTAAAAGGATTTTTTCTCTGAGCTAAGAGCCAAAAAGAAAATAATAATAATAATAAATCTGTATTTCCTAAACATAAAGCTTTTATTATTCGGATTAATTAATGCACTAGAAAGAACAAAACAATTTTCAGCAGGTTGTCATCTATCTTCTCGCAAACTGAATCTGATTCTAAATTAATACTAAAATACTGAACCCAATGCTTATTTCCCTCCTCGTGGGCGTATACCCCGTACATATCATGTTTTTCGTGTCTAGTTTATGAGTGTTTTCGTAAAAGGCTCTCACGTGTAAAAAAAAAATAAAATACTAAGTAAATAAACTTTGACAAACCGTGAGACTGTTGTTTTCAAAACCATTACAGATTCCACAACCCTGCATTGTCTTGTCAACCTTTTCTCAACGGTGCTTGAAAGTCCGGTTTGACCGTAATGCCAGTTTGACAATTTTCCAAAAGCTTACAGGCAGACTGTTGTAGGTCAGAAGCAAACGTTCGACTTCATGTTTTTTTTATTTACGGACGCAAACCTAACTATTTCTATAATAAACAATCATTGTGAACTAAGTAAGAAACTATTTTTAAAATGTCGCGAGACGCAATTCGTGTTTTTCCCAGATAGTTTTGGACGCCTAAAACTAAATACGTCCAACAAACGATGTACTTTGAACTATTAATTGCAATACGAAACGAAACCCAGGTATCTATCTTATAACTATAAAGAGCATAGGTTTGAACGAGACTATTGACATCTTTGTAAACACGTTGCGTGCAACATGACAGATGGCGTTTAACGAATATATTAGCTTCTAAATCGGCCTTTACTCGATCCCACACGTTTTGTCAAAGGCAACTGAAATCCTTTGCTTCTTATTATTTGTGTTTTAATTTGATTACAAATAGCCGTCCTACCTCAATAAAAGTTTCTATATCAAACCCAATAAAACAAGGAAATTTTTTATAGCTTTTCTAACCGAGACCAAAGAAAATGTTTATCGACGGAAAACGTTTTTAGCTGGTATCCCAGCTGGACGATATCTTTTTTTTTGTTATGCAAAACGATACTCCAAAATTCTTGCGTTGGCGTAAACAAGTTTAAGGATGTTTTCAATGTTTAACTGTCACGAGAACTAAAAATTATTTAAGACGTACGTGATGGTCGTATATCACCTCTCTCAGCACAAGCTCGGAGAACGAGAAATACGGCATGTAAGGTCTCTGACCGTATGGCGGCCTTTCCAAGCAGCGCACCTGCTCATGAATGAACGCAATGTAAGTACACCAGTTTTTCAGTTTATTGAGATAAAACTTGGAAAGTTTGAACGATGAGATTAAAGTAGAAGCAGCCAAAGGAAGCGGAAAAAACCCACATGTTCTTGTTCGTAAGGCATCGATGCTTCTAACTTTTCGCCCTTTGCTCAAGTGGACAAATTATTGCCATGTTACCGAGTTTTTATTTCTTAATTTCCGTTATAATTTAAGCTAAATAAGGTCAAACTGGTTTTAAAAAGAATTCTCAGTCAAAGGAAACCTCGACAGCAACATCCATTTCTTCAACACTATGAGCTTTTCGTTTGTACAAAACGTTTATCAAATGGTTTAGCCGACACATGGAAGATTACTTTTTGTTCGTCTTTTGCTATATTTCACGCTTTGAAAATTGTCTGATGTAGTTGAAAAAAGCTTTCACCGTTATATCTAAATCTGAATTTGAAAATGATAGACTACAAGCTAAAAACAGAAATGACAAGTTCTCACTCGTATTGAGCGTCTCAAGTGTCATATTTATTCATTATCTCTGAGACCTGAATTTGAAAATGATAGACTAGCTGGAAACCCATGATAAGCGCTCATAGGGGGGCACTAGCTGCAGAGCTTTAATGGATCTGCATGCAGAGCTTGCTTTCCTACTACCTTTCATCATTTCGTTATCAATTAACCCCTTTAAATAATGGTCGAAATTTCTTTGGGTAAAATTCCTCGAAATGAATTGTACTACGCAAAAATCCTGCCAAAGAGCTTTCATTTGATGTAATACCATAGGATTTCGACTGACAGACTCAAAATTTTAAATAAATAGCCCCTTGTGAAACTACTGCAGAAGAGGTTTCATGCGAGTTGTATTAATTCCATAGGATTTCATCCACAGATTCAAAAGTTACTGTGACAAGTAATCTTGCCAGATCTTAGTCTAGGAGGAAAAAGGTGAAAACCTTACGTGCTTAGATGAAGGGCGTTTAATGAATAAAAAATCTTTTTATTCCAGTACTGAACACTAATCATAGTGAGAAGCAGCCACGTCGTTTTCAACCAGAAATCTTTCTTAATCAACAACTAAGAACTACTTAAATGCTTAAGATTCTTTCTTCACTTTGCAGAACCCCTGCTGGACGCTTTGTTTCATTTTGTCCGCAAACGAATGAATAATAAAACGGTACGTTGTTGTTAGTACTGGCATATAGCAACAGATCACAGCCATTCTTATTTTTTTATTTTTTTCTTTCTGATCAACGTGAATGTAGTTCGTAAGGTGTTTTTATGGTACACATTTTATTTCCAAAGCACGAGATACAAAGCAGTTTTACTGATATTATGGCGCTCTTTCCAGTGGTGTCGACGGATGTTCCCTAATTTGTCCATGACAAAAGTTGAAAAAACCCTGAAAAGGTCTATTTGTATTTAGCCAAGTGGAAAAGCGCCATGAACTTCACAACATTCACGCTGACGCAAGAGGGATGTACAGTTTTAAGCAACTTTGAAAAATTATGTATAATTTCAGGCAACTTTTTTAGCCAGTCTCACCGGCAGTGTCAAAATATTAAATAGTAGCAAGTCCACAGCGACAAACGGTTATAAGTGGTGCCGGATCTCCCAGTTGTAGACCTGGATCAGTAGAATACAACTTGTACAAAAGATAAAACGGCAAACTGATCCTTACAGCAAGGCGATGAACAAGTAAACAAAAGAATAAAACGAAAAAAATGTATTTAAACAAATTTGCCCAATAGTTCAGTTTGAAAGACAAATGTACTTCAGGGGCTAAAAGAAAAATGAAGGTAAAACTGAAAGTTCGTTACAAATAAGGGTTTCAAAATATAAAATTAAACCATAGATTGTCAGTGATTGGTGTAGGTGAATAAGTAGTATCGTGTACCAACGAGCTTCGCCACGTCTATTTATTCCTAGAGACAATGTTTTCCCTTTGTGTATTAAGTGAGCCTCTCTAGCCTTTCTCACTGCGTCACGGTTGCTTCTTTTGAGTTCAAGTGGAATGATACGAACGCCGTTGATTGAATATCCAGGTTTATTGAAATGTAGGGAGACAGGAGTGGGATCGCTGAGTTGATGGTGGTTTAAGATGGATCTGCGGAGCTCACCAAATCGTTCATTAAGTTGGCGTATAGTCTCTCCGATGTACTTGCATTTACATTTGTTACGTTGAATGAAATGGATAAGATTTTTGGATTTACAGGATAAGTTGTCAACATCGTTTCTTTGTTCATCACCATCATCACACTCTCGCTAGGCAATCGAATGAACCAATCATAACTCAAAACAAATCCAGATAGCTGGCCGCCAAATGCAAGGACGAGAAATCGCTTGCGAACATATTACGAACGCTGATTGTTTTACAAAGTAAATGACGCAATATTATACCTCTCATAGTCCCCCGCCCCACCAAAACAAGGCAATACCAAAAAAGTCACGAGCATGACTTTAACAAGAACGAGATTTTCTCAAAACTTAGTAGTGGGCACGCGTGAACCAGCGTCATTTTAAAGGAAAGCGTGATAGCCGTCGTCATTCTACTACGGGTAATTTAGCATCAAGAATAGAACCGAGTGTAGTGTTCAACTTGAAACAAAGTTTGCAACTACAAAACGGGGTTTTCAGCAAAATGTCTAGGGAATTTGATACAGAGCATTTCGACCTTCTTGTGATGAGCACAAGATTTGCGCACTACGCAAGGGATCTTCGCAACCTTGTTTCGCTGGAAAAGGGTAACGTAGAAAGACATGCATCTGCATGAGCGGCTTTGAAACTTTGTGCGATTTCTCTTGATCGAAAAAATTTAACTATCAAATTGTAGGTTTCATTAAGAATGTATGCATAATTGGCGACATTTTTTTTTCCTAGGTTGGAAGTCGTGGGTGCGAGTCCCAATGTCGCGGGTCCATTTTTGTCACCAGTATTTTTTAATTAGTATGTATTTGAATCTGAAAGTTTAGTCATTCTACAAACAAATCGTATTTAAATCGTAATGGCAATTCCCAAGCAGCCTGAGCTCACGAAAACATAGTCCAGCCACAAGATAAGTATTACACATCTCAATTGATTGTATTGTTCATATGAGATTCTATTTGAGGACTTTGATACTTGGACCATGATTGAAGAGGATTGCCCTA
This sequence comes from Porites lutea, assembly GCF_958299795.1. NCBI lineage: Eukaryota > Metazoa > Cnidaria > Anthozoa > Scleractinia > Poritidae > Porites > Porites lutea. The sequence goes on along the minus strand of NC_133201.1, from coordinate 50,565,787 downwards.
AAATTACAGCACCTCCGTGCTTTTTATAAACAAGGTCAACCTATGAAAACTTAGGACTCGCATTAATTCAATTAGAGTTTGTTTACCTGCGAAACAGATTTATTAGATTTGGGACATGAAACATCAAACGTACACTTGAATATATGGGCATTTAGTGAGGGTACCTTAAATCGACTGGAACAGGGAAAAATCTCGCACAAACCGTACCCTTGCTAAATACTGAGGTTCATAAATATCCCAGTACACAAGAAACTTACATATTGTGTTGTAGTTGAAACTTGTTTCTTTTGCCCACATCGAGGTCATCTGTGTGACTGAAATCACCTAAAATCATGCATGCACCTTCAGTGTGAAAGTGGTGTGACTGAGTATGCCGTGAAAAAAATCCTCTCAAATCGTAAAAAAAGTCGATACCTAGTAGATACTTTTGGTTCGAAAAATTTTCCCTTTTAATTAGTGTTTTTCCCCGGGCAAAATGCATGCTACCTTCCCTGTTTTTTCTAGCTCTATTTTTTCTCAGATCCCTAATTTTGGCATTTCTTTATTTAGTATTTGTTTTACTTTTTGTAGCTACAAAATTAGCATTCAAGATGCAATATAACTTTAAAAGAAAGTGACATAGCCTCAGAAATAACACGGCTGTTGAATTGCTAAAATTAAACAAAATAATATTTCATGACTTTCTGGAATCACCTTAAATATATATGCTATAACAAAATGTGAATAACGACTGAGATATTTTTAATACGAAAAAGAAAATTGAAACCTGCTGTATGTTTTATTAGAAGCTTAGGGAAAACTGAATTTTTTCGCTTCTGAATTAAAAACAAGAACTAGCGAATATGCAATCATGAAGCAAAGTCAAAGTCAAACAGGTACTTTCTAGTATTCATTCTGCTGTCATTAGTTAGAGATATTATCCTTTTCTCTAGGCCCTGTGCGTCGTGCATGTTTGAATGACTCTTTTCCCTTAATTTACGATAGTTTAACGCAATTATTAGATCCGAATAGTTAGAAGATATAGATCTGGCTTGAGGCTATTGCAATATTGTAAGATTTATTCCTGCTCTTGGTATGTGCGTTTGTATCTTTTTAACAAGCGTAGCTTCTTAAATCATTGAGCTATTTCTGGATGAAAAAGGTCTCTCCAAGCATTCAGATATAATTGTTAAATCACATTTCGTGACCTGTGATAATACTCCTTGTCTCAGTCATCAAAAAGTGCCTCAGGGGCCGGATTCATTTATCATTTTGGCAGTTCCCTCAGCAAAAATAACACAAGTAACAAGCCATAATTTATATGACAGCGTCCAGCCATGAAGTGAAACGTGCCTTCTAGTTCTTGCAAGTATTGATGACGGATCAAAAACGACAACCCTCCAAGACAGTAAAATGATTATATTTGGTCTGGCGGTAAGCGTGGAGAGGTAATATTGTTCAAAAGTTTTTACATTTTATTTTCTGCGTGAAAAATATGTTCAGGAAGCGAATCCGACTATGCAGCTACTTCATGCATTAGAGAGCTCATGAAAAACAAGCTGGGAGAGAATTTTCCCCCCATTTTTTTTCTTTTATTTTTTCTTTCTTTCTTTGGTTTTGTTTCGTTTCGTTTTTTTTTCTTTTGGGTGAGTTATTCGCTCTGTCAAGCTACATACAGGCCCTACGTCATAAAGATTTGCGCATCGGAAGTTTTATGGTCAAAACTTCGAATAAAAAGACTGTAAGCATAATATGCTTGAAAAAAAAGCAAACTTCGCTACTTTTGGCAGAACGCAGGAAGACCAGAAAGAACATAAACTTGAAAAAAATTCTAAAGTCAGACCTCAAAGCATTTCACTCTAGTGTTAGTGTCACTCTACTGAGGAACGGAGCACAGCCATCTCTTACAGATACGTATTCACTGGAGCGCTTTTTAAGAGACCTCCATAGAAAAATGCCGTTGGAAATTAATGATTCTGTTACTGGACATTTAAGTATTGACTATACGTATTAATTTCTTTTTTTTTTTAATTTTTTTTATTGTAAACTCGGGTTGGAGGTTTGTTTTAGTTATAGATTAGCTTAGGGAGGGCCATTATGTAAACTACGGAGTCATCAGTAATTAATGTTACCCTCATTAAATAGACTAAGAAGTGACGACTCTTTTGCTGCCACTGCTCAAGACAACCCCTCTGCTAACTAAAGGCACAGCTGCGTGTGGTCTCGGTTAGTAAAGGCCACTTTTAAGCAAGCCTTTTTCTAAATGATTGTCCGAGGTGGGAGACCGCGTCTTTGTCTTTCGCCAAAGCTGCTACATATTCGACTTCGTTGAACTTCAAAGGTGGAGCAATTTTGCTCTGAAATGGCTGTCAAAGGGGCATTATTCCGTTTAAAGTGCAAAACGTTTGACTCTCGTTGGCATTGGCTAGCACCCGGTATTGAGTTTAATCCTATTCCATGCTTTGCTGTCCGTGGCAGTGCAGTCCGGGATCAAAGACATCTTGGGTGCTTTAAATTCGACAAAAATTTCGATTTAAAATTTCGGAAATTCCACGTCGCTAATGGAAGGATGGAACGGTACATTCGGGTGGCACACGCCCGATTCAAGCCACTGTGCATGAGTTTTGTTTTTGTACTTGTGAGCAAGATTCGTTTTGGGGACAATGATTTTTCCAGCTGTAAGGAACATTTCGGTCCGACGGACCGAAATGACCGGACAAGTCAAAGTCTATTGCATGTAAAAAGGTTGTTTTGGTTAAATAAATAAACTTGGTTCAATAATCTAGATTATTCTGTTTGTAAAGTCCAAAGTGTGATCACCTTGACCCGTGGGTCTAAAAATTTATCGACCTGAATACTTTCGCTTGGTATTTTTACCTCTTCCCAAAACAGCAACACCGTATTTTGTAAAAATATTGATTTCAGTTATTTTTAGAAAGAGCAAAACGAAAAACCAACCACGTTTAGGTTAAAAGGTCGCCGAAATATTCAGTGAATTCAATATTCAGTATTAAAGAATTGGATTCTTTAATACTGAATATTGTTTGGCCGAAGACTTGCAGTATTTCATGCAGCAATTGCTAGCGTTTGAATGATGCACGTGCAGGGTCCAAAACAGTTATCTCCGAGGAATTGTAAAAAGGGAACTTCCTGAGTCATTGCAAAGAGGAACTAATTGGAAACGACATCCGTTAATGTAAGCGTCATATATATGAGAAGACGACTAGACAAATTTCCCTTCTATCTAACGATCGATACCATTTTAAGACACTTGAGCTGTTATAATTGATTTCTTTTTCAGAAAAGGAATCCAAATTTATACCCAAACCCTCTGGCATCTCTTTTACCATTCAGGGGCACCCGGCGACTGTTTTCTGTAAAATATCTGCTCAGAGAAGCAAATATTGCTAGAATTTTCTATCACTTGAGGAAGGCTAAAAATTTCTAGATCGTTCCATTTACGTACAATTTTCGAAGCTTATCTTATAAATTCCCTATGATTTTCTGAAAATGATTTTTCATATTTCACACCCCACGTTATGCTATTTTTCGTAAAAAAAGGCAACTAAAACTTTTTGGATTCAAAAATGTGATGGAAAGAGGAATCAGAAAAATTCTCTCTTTCGAAATATGTCAAATTTTATCTAAAATTTTTCTGGAAAATAATACTTAGCCCCTCGTAATTTCGAAAAGACTCAAGTTTCCCTAGGACGACCGAACAGATACAAATTTTATTGCCTCGCTCAGAATGAATTTGTAGAGATCTAAAAATACTCTGGATAGCCTAAAAAGTGTTTTCAATGTATGTAGGCGGGAACCGTCGTTGGGTGCCCCTGACTATTGAGTACCACATAAGTGCACAAGTACTCGACCAGTTGATCGTGCAAGTCAGCTGAAAAAGTCAGCATAACTGTTTCCTTTATTTCCTTCTCAGTGACAAGATGATTAAAACATGTTATCCAAAACTTCAACACTTCCCTGGGCAACCCCTTGCATTTGTCTACCAGTTGTGCCCTGGGAGTGGGGAATTTGACCTTAACCCGGGTGGGGTGGGGAATTTGAACCGCAACTAACTTAAAGGTACAATGCCATGTCTGACAACGTGGTCATTTTCGATAAATGTGATCTTTCTCCGAGTAGTGAGGTGGAGGCGTTTAAAGCTAAAGACTAAGCTTTTGTAAGAACGGATTTTTCGACAAGGACTTCAACGTCAGTGTTGATTTTGTAAGTGAAAGTGGCTGCCATTACCAGGTATCTCAAAGTACTTGCCGTCATTAAACAAAGAAAGAACCGTAGATAAGATGTAAAGTGAGAAACAACTCCTATAAGTAAATTATAGGAGTGAGACACCGATTGCAGTCAGCTCGGTTTATTTCAATAGAGTGCGAAATAAGAGCGACTTTAAATGGTAGGTCAAGAAACGTGTCACCATGGCCATAATATCACTGCCTGTTTCAATACAGAGTATACTAGTTATAGGTATCGCTAAGTGCCAACGAGCAAAGATTTTACCCATATGCGCGCGGTTCAATTTTTTAAAAATGTCGTTAATTACAGTAATGTATGAATAATAGATTGAACTTAATTCGGTTGCATAAGCGTAAATTACTTTGAAAATAGTACAAGCAAGAGAAACACATACACCAACCTGTACGCATTTGCACAGCCATAACAACCAGGCAGTGGCAACAATGGAAAGCTGTTTGGCCCTTATTGTAGTTATTGGGGCTCATTAGCATGGCATAGCCTTTAGGTCAATGAAAGGAGAAAACCCGTGTCTCCAACCCCCTACTAGGGACCTTAAGATCCGACGACGGCGACAGCAACGGGAACGCCACGAAAGCAATATGTTTAATTAGGAAAACAACAATTTTGCACGTGCATCACCCTTTTTTGTACATTTCTTTGCCGCCACTGCACGACTACGACGTGAAAATGCCTAATTTCACGATGTACAGAGGAAGTACACAAGCGACTACGAAACTTCCTCTCTCTTTCTGAACCTGACTATGGTTCTTCGGAATTCAATTTTAGGAGGGTTCGCCAACATTTCACAAAGTTAGTGACTTAGAGAAATCGCGATGAAGATTGAAAGAACTCGAATTCACTTTTAAGCGAAGCTTTCTCTGCCGTCGCCGTCCTCGGATCTTAAGGTCCCTACTGCCGAGGCGAGTGAGGGCACTCCTGTAAACCCCAGCTCCACACAACACATGCAAGTGTGAAGCCTGGGAACCGCAAGGAAGTTCTCCAACGACATGCGCGGGGAAAGCGGATCATGGGTTGGTGTATGTGTGCCGCCCCTGGCTTTAAGTTTGTCTTTTGAAAATAGTGAACTAAACCGTTCTACTGCATAAAGAATGGAAATCCTGACTTTACATAGCAAATTTCTCGAGATATTGATGTTCGTGTTTTTGTCCGAAGTTGCCCACATGTCATTTTGCCTATCCTCAAGAAAAAGTATTTAAGTCCGCGAATATTTAACGTACAGATTTATATTTGGTCTCTTTTTAAACAAGGTTTATATTGCGCCGACGAAGCCTTCCGAATTATTTTGCTTCAAAGACACAATCAATTTTTCGGCGTTGTTTTATCTTAGCGGCAGGCAATAAAAAATTCCAGCGCGTAAATGCGACAGCTATCGCGTAACGGATGCAAATGAATATCCACCCGACGATTGGTTGAAGACAGGATGAGCACCGGACTCACAAACACGCACACGGCTCGTGGATTCTCTGATCTGCATCACGTGTTCGCTCGAAAACAATGCATTATCTGTTCTGCATTACGTCATAAATGTTGCCTTACATTACTATATGTTAGTTCGATTCAAGATTTTTTCTGCCCCTGGAACAATCGCGCACGGTGTTGTTATTGGTATAAAAGCCAAAATAATGATCAAAAATTTAATTTGTTGGAAATAAAAGAGAGTAGTTTGTCGGTCATCAAGCCCTCTGTTTCATGGGCAAATTTGGTGTACCCTAAGTATAAACGAAAAACAGAAGGAGGACGTACTTTTACTATTAGGACTATAAAGGACTGGAATTGCATGAATGCAAATATAAGAAATAATGGCTCGCTAGCAAATTTTAAGCATAACGTTTTTAAATCCTTTCTAGCTAAACAAAAGGCTGCGATGCTCCTTAGACTGTAATTGTATATACGTTTTATGTTGTTTTTATCTATCTTAGTCATAATGTCTTTTTAGAAATTATCTATTATATTTTATCCTAATTTATCTTTGAAAATAGTATATTTTATAGTTTTTAGTTGCAGAATCTATATTTGTAATTTGTTTTGAGGGCTACAGAGTCATCAGTGTCTTAGGACTACTGTTAAGTGTTTTACCCACTTTAAATAAAGCCTATTATTATTATTATTATTATTATTATTATTATTAGGCTGCTCGTTGGCAATTCTCATTAATAAGAGGTACAATCTACTTATTATCAGATGTCCGGAACAAATGTAAAGTTTATTATTCGAACTTCAATCTGCAAAACATATCTTTCTTATAGGCATTTGACCATTTCATTGGCCCTGCATTGGAGGCGATGAAATGGGAGTTTGACAAGGCCTGTCTCAAAAACGTCAAATGACCGGGGGACTTCCCAGGGGAATGATGAAGTTTCGAATTGATCGGCGCATTAAACTCAACTCAACTGGTCTTTAAACTTCGTTGTTTCTGCTGTAAGGCTATTTAAAAATATCAAGTCCGGCAGTTAAAAATTGACATCATCTTTTTTACGTGTTAGAAAAATTTGCCTCGTCAATAAGAGAAGATAAAGGTTACTTATTCATTCAAAATATTTCTCCGTTTCTGATTGGCCTAAATCCATTCGGATTATTCCTCATAACCAGCTAGAGTTGAACAATGTTGATCTTGCGGAGCCATCAGTTTGCAGGGACCAATTTGAACCAAAACAGCCTACCAGTAAACAACCCGACTACAGGTTTAAAAGGGCAGACCTTTTAAATTCCGTTTTGTGCATTTAATTTATTTACAGCTTTCGTGAAATTCTCGCCATCTCATCAATCAAGAGATTCTAAACACGGGGGCGGATCCAGGCAATTCAGAAAGGTGGGGATGGGGAAGAATAGACACTTGTCAGCTATATAGATACCATTTAACTTTACTTGGATTTCTTTGAAAGTAATGCAGAACTTCAAGACGGAGGTGGGGTTCCCTCTTACCACTGCTAAATCCGCCCACGAAACAGAAGGCTTGATGACCGACAAACTACTCTCTTTTATTTTCAACAAATTAAATTTTAGATCATTATTTTGGCTTTTATGCCAATAACAACAAGGAACAAGATTTGGGTGTACATGAAGTCTCGGTAGCGAATTCATCACAGACACGAAGAACACCAACTAAGCTTTCCCAAGCCGAGTACCTGTGAACGCAGACGTATTTCCGGTTGTCGCTCGCCATGGTGACGTGGTTACTTTTGGGACGGAGGCGGAGAAAAGCGACAAACGGAAATACGTCTTCGTTTTTAAAATAACGAATGGCGTTGTCTGTGTACAGCCCCCCTTCCCCTCCCCTCCCCCCCCCCCCATCGGGGAAGGAGAGGGGGTGGCTGTGCACAAGCTACATTGGAGAAAGAAATTAGGACGAAACAATTATTTTTCTGCAAGTTATGGAAAATCTACCGACATACTGGACTGAGGTTAAAAGAAAAAGCAACAAAACAAAACATTAAAAAAATCGATCATAAGGTAGGGACAGTTCATTAGCACAGGCCCGTTATCTTGAGTCTTCACGAAATTGCGCTTTGTGCACCGGTTACCAACGAAACACTCATGATCTGCTAAGCTAAGGGTGGTTTTTGGTAAATCTCGCACCAAAAATCACCAGTAAATCCCATTAAATTTAGAGTAGATTCGAAAAAGGGGTGATTTCTCGGCGAGGAAGTCGCGTCTATTAAAAATCACATGAAAAATCGAATAATTAGAATATGAAGGCCAGAACTTGTTTCGCAAGCATTTTTTAAACCATCTTTTCTCAGATAAAAGGTAAAAGTGTTTATGGTTTAATTCTCTCAATATTTTACTGTAATTGTTTCATATTTAGTTTTTTATGATTTTACCCTTAGGGAAATAACCAGAGCATCGCTACTCGTCGATTACGGTAGATTTTTGAATAACAGTTCCCGAAGCTCTTTAAAAATCTAAATCTAAATTTAGATTCGAGCTCCCACTGTGTTGAGTATAGCGTGCGTAAAATATTTGCTTTCTCAATTACAGTCCAAGAACGTATCAGAATTGAAACTCGCCTCTGTGGTTTTTCTAATTAAACACGTTTGCTAGACGAAAAGAAAAGATTGACGGCTTTGAATTGAAAACAAAGCATGGCCCATTATCTAAAAAGGTAGTTATCCACTGGCTTGACGTCACACTTCGTTGATGTATAAACCAGTTTATTCAAAGTAGTCATAACACTGGAAGTATAAACGTAGTTTTCTCAGTCGAATTTACCTGAATGTGAATCATCTTTGGTGATTAAAATCTGGTATAAATCTTCGAAGACGTTGGGATAGATGCAGTATTTTGAGAGGTATGTCGTTGACTTGGACAAGTGTACCAAGGGCTGAATAGAGTGGCGTTCTAACGTTTTAAGTACGTTTCAATCTGTATTATTTCAGCAAGTTGTCTGTACGTGTTAAATCTTTTCTATCTTTAAGCCAAAATTGTCTAAAATCGGGATCTTCCCTAACGAATTTTTTGGCTGTATTGGTTTCTTACTTGCCCAAACATTCTAATAGGATGGTCTTGTATTTGTTACACAAGATGACATTTTTCATACCTGACATTAAAGCAAATAAGGGTAAATTTTCGGATGTATGTCACGAAAGCTTCTTTCTTTCTGAAAAAAAAAAGACAAAAAGAAAGAAAGAGAGAGGAAACCGGTTCTCATTTCGGCTAACTAATTACAGTGCCTAAAGACTTCGTTAAAAAAATTTGAGATGTTCCTCCGTCAGCATCGATTCATCTGGCACTACGGGCAATACAATGTTATAGTTAGATTTGTTTAGCGCTGTTGACATGCTAATATTTGTTGGCGAAAAGTGTTTGATTTACGATAAGGTTTCTGAAGAAAGTTTTCTTTCTAGAATTTTATTCAAAGCTCTACAAATTATTTCGTTTTTATTTCTTTTTGTTATCATAGATTAAGCGCTTTTTATAGCAATCTCCTATATCCAATACCATAACGAGACAATACCATTTTCGCCAAGAAGATATGTACGTGATCAAACAAACGCCGTGACATGTGTGTCATATGTTAATGACCCAAGGTTTCAAACAGCGTTATTTGAAACAACGAATTACATAGCAAGAACTTATTCGTTGGTATACCTGGGTATAAAACCACGGATAGCCAATGTTCTTTTTTCTAACACTCTCTCGCCTATTTTCTCGCTCTCAACATGAGATTTTTCGCTGTAACACTTACACCTCCTAGATAATTCTAAGCCGATAGCCCCGAACTTAACTTGTAAAGAAGTTAGGTGGAAAAATCATGGAAAAACTTTAATAGTTTAACACTACCAGAGATACTTTGATAACACTGTGTTATGAAATATTTCGCGGAAATAACAACAAATTACTACCCGAGGGTAATATTTTAGTAATGAAATACAGTAATATATATATACAGGAACGTTAAGCGACGAATGAAATAAAATTTCAAAGAGTAATTTTTTTAACCTTTTAAGATTCTGCAATATTTTAAGATTCTTAATTCTCAGTCTTCCCACATATTACTAAACACAAAGAGCGACTGCAGAAGGTTTTTTTCTGGATATAGGGCACAATTAATATAATTCTTGCCTGATTAAAAATGTCAACGCCACAACTTTGAAACAATTAAAAAACTGCCGCAGCTGTTAGAAATTTGGGGCGTTTTTGTCAATTGCCAGTCATTCATTTTCGCTGTCACTTTCAGAAAAAAATATTGATTAGTTATTAGATGAATTTCCTGCAAGAGAATTATATGAACTTAGTTCATTGGCCGTTCTTCAATTTTTTTGTGTTGTAAATAATGCTAATCCATCTTTCTTGAAACGGAAGGAAGATTTCTATGTTCATTTCAATGAACGCTTAATTAAAACGTGTCTGTTCAATTTCTAACGCGCGTGGTGCTACTGTAGCCAAAATACAAGTTCCGAGATGGCCTTGTTTTTGGATGTTATCACGAGTTAATTAGAAGAACTGGATTTTTTTTTCTGTAAACTAAGTGGATTGCTCATGAATTAGGTTGTATAGATACAGATATCCTCGGCAAAAAGTGAAAACCGATGAATTTAATTTAACCATCACTGTCACCATGAATTCTTGTCACGCATCGTAGTCCTTTTAGATAAGATTGTCATATCTAACTATATCTCATCGACATTAGCTTTAGAGAGATTAATGTTTGACTAGGACATCAAGGAGGTTGGTCATTTTGGGACTCTTCTGGACAAAAAGTTTTGATAACTGGATCGACCATTTTTTGCAGTTGCAAAAGAGATCTTCTTAATTGAATCAAACGGCGCTTACTGCCTTTCTGATTAACCACAGCAAGGATGGCATGGTTGTGAGAGCTCATGCCTCCAAGCCCTGTTTCCTTTCGAATAAGCGTTCATTTATGTGGGTTGAGTTTGTTGTGGGCTGTCTTTTTTGCACCGTGAGATTTTTCTAAGGTTTTCTGATTCTCCTTTCTCAAAAAATAAAACCTCGAGATCTCTTATCTAATTTCATTTCGATCTGGAACGCACATTAGCACTTATCAAATGTTTACCGCGTTTCTCAAGAGCTTCTTGACTGTGCAGTGTGCAACATTTAGGCATTCATTGACTTTCTTTGTAGATTGGTTGGCAACAATTATATCGGCTGTTGGCTCTGAGTAGCGGGGTAAAATATATTTCGTATCAATTCAAATCGCTGAGAAAAGGTAGGCTCGATTTCCGCCGTCTCCCGGGTCCGGTCTTTGATCGTGAGTGCGGGCTCATTTTCTCGAACAGCGGCTGATAATCCAGCTTAAGAAAAGGAGGCTTTTTTTATCTCTAGCAATGATGTAATTGCTCTGGAATTGAGGCCCTTGAATTTTCGTGTATATATGCACGTGTATAACCTGCGACCGCAGACGTATTTCCAGTCGTCGCCAACACGCTTACTAAATCAATTCAGAAACAAATAAAAAGTATCGTCGCCGATAAAGTAGGAAGTAAAAAACCTTCAGCGACTAAGTCCTGTTTTTTGTAGAATTAATCGCCTCCTCATTTCTCGATCTAATCTCTAAGCAAGCGAGGTTGACAGCCGCTGTAAGAACGTTCTTGCTGCTCATTAAATGGAACATTCAAGCAGGTCAAATTGAACCATGCATAATTGCGACGTCGCAAAAACAAAATATGAACATTTTATATTAGACAAGATTTTTCAGTTTATATGTGCTCTACATTTGAGCTTATAATATAACAATTTCAGGCTAAATAAGAGATTCTTAGTTTGGACGTCTTGAGCTTTTATATAAAGGCCAATATAGAGCCACAACGTTGCATCCAAAGTATTTCAGGAATCAAGTTTTACTGCGCCGATTATTGCCAGTTTAATAGCTTCAAAGGAAATAAATATGTTTAGGACACCTAAATAGTTCATAGAACTATAACCGAGTAGGTGACCCAAAACAAGAATACGTACGAGTAGAAAGAATATAATATAGTGACGAAATAGTTGTTTTAGATAAAAATAGATGGACCACATCATCACTAAGCCCGCGATATAATTCGTTTTTAAGAAACCGTAGTTCCGTGGAGTGGTCTTCAGATTTAGTAGAGAACCTTCATCGAAAAAGACTCCTTTTTGCATCGTTGCATATGCTCCACAGCCTTGCTGGTTTGAAAACGCAGAAGTCCAGGACTAAGTGCAGTTTTGTAGAAGATAGGCGTTTTGAGGCTTACTACACATCAGATCTAGGATCGAAACGGACCAATGATAAATTTAATTGCTGGAAGATTCTTATTTCAGCGAAGATACTTTTTATATGAAAATGTATATTACAATGGAACCTCTATGTAACGAAGTCAGCCTCGATCTAACGAACTATCTTTTTTAAAACTTATAGTAATAGTAAGATATATGGCAATATGATAAAGAAGCTCGATGTAAGTTAACGAACCTCGTTATAACAAACATATTTTGGCAGCCCCTTGGCCGTTTGTTATATCGAGGTTCCACTGTACTTAGTTTTATTAAGTACAGTGCGCGGGCCCTGGTCTGGTTGTCGAGGAGCATCAATTTTTAAACATCTGTCAACACCTCAGCCCACTTAGACACGTTGCGGTAACAAACGGGGCGAAGACTGCCGTTGTAATTTTCATAGAGTGATAGAGTGGCCAAACCTAACCTTGAAAAAGTTACCTTGAAAATTGAAGCAAAAACCAGCCAAAAAAATTGCATAATTACGCAAACCAAAATTTGCATAGCGTTTTTATTCAAGTGCTGCTCTGGTGATATTTTCCATCTAAGCAGGTTACTCTTGAAACCAACCAATCATAAAACCACGATTACAGATGTTCCATGGTTACAGATAAAAGGTCGTATCCCTGATGTAAGCATAAATCTCGTACGTATTTTGAATTATGGCTTGAAACGTTTTTATCTTAGGAGCTCAGTGCAAGCCAGAGGACTCCTGCATCACTGTTTAATTTATAACAGGGAAAGCTGAGTCATATCTATGATATTATCTTGTTTCTAACACAAGCGATCGTTTGGTGTGCATTTCAAGTAGTTCATCAAGTGATGCTAGTAGGTGAGAATTAACTATTCTATACCATTTCATTCACATTCTGCATTGCAAACAACGTGTCTTGTGTCTCGTGTTCGCAGCCTTTCTTCTTTGGCTTGTATGTCATATTCAACCCTACTGAAAACTAAACGTTCTAATTAGCTTTGTTTACTGAGCACAAATGTACTTTTGCATAAAAACGAAAAATTCGCAAGTTATTTAGTTTAGTTTGTGCATCACTGAACATTGTACTGGCAATCAGTTGTATCCTAAGCAATGAGGGTGTTTCTTCGAAAGCATGTGAAGCCTTAATGAAATCTTTCAAGAGAACTATTAAAGAAAACCTAGCAAAGTGTAAATTCAAAAACATTTGCTCCGACGCGTTTTTCTAAGTGCAATAGTTTCTATCCTTTCATTTTTATCCAAAAAAATAACGTCACCACAGAATATACAATTAATTGGTTATTTTGAGTAAAAAGCTTTTAATATTCACCGCAAGGGGTTAGAGCAAAAAGTCCATATGACGTGCAGTAAAACTGGAAGTTGTTTCGATATTAAACAACACAATGTTAATAAATACCACCTCTGCTTCGAAAGGGCATATCCAGGTGTCGTCACCTGCTCACAGGAAATGTAAACACAACAAATTTATTATTTTCCTTCTTGAGAAGAAAAAAAAGGAGTTTAAAGGCCATAAAAAACATTGTGCTAAAGAGAAATTGGTAATGCTCAATTGAGACTAAACGCGCTGCTCAAAAAAGTCGTCAAAGATCTGAAGCTTTTCCACAAATTTTGTGAAGGGCGATAATATGTCATCTCTTGTTTTGCTGTTTGATTACTACACGCAGCCATCTTGAAAATATATTGTGGATTGAATCATTTCAATTTCCGATTTTCCGGTACCTGACAGCTCTTCTTCGGGTACCCTAATATAAGACATACAGCAGTAAAATAATGAAAATTTTGAGACGAATGCAGATAAGTCTGACGTTTTGAATGCTTGTAAAATACATTTTAATATTTTGCCGAACAGATTTCTAGATCAAGTATGGAGTATCTTCTATTTGAAAAAAAATCTATTATTTTAAACAATATTTCGTGTTGAGTAGCTCGATTCAGACTGAGTCTGGTTTCAATTATGCAAGAGCTGCCGTATACTTCCTTGAGCTTTTAAATCATATGTAAAACACTATATTTCCTTTTTTGTGATGAAATTATTTTATGGCAAAACATTTTTCGTATACTGAATTTACGTTTGTTTTATCACATACAGCTCTATACTACCAACAATAGGCAATCATCAAAATATATTATATTGTCCTTGTACCGCTCAACACAGCTCTACTGGAGATCCGTTTTTCAGGCCTTTCAAGGCGGATAGCGTATCAATAAACAATGAGTTTTTCATTTCTTTTTCTCGGCAGTGGGTTTTAAAAGCAAACTGTGGCCAGCCTTGGTTGGTTAATAATGTGTGTTGTACGAAGACAACAAGACATTTTTATGAGCCTGGAGATTCTGACAATCCGAACACTACGGTAAGATTACGTTTAAATACCCAGTAAAAACTTTAAACTTCGTAGAAATGAAATTTATAGTCAACAGACTCAGAATTCAAGATCGAACAATTTATCGTCCGCAATAAGAGTTTTCACAACCTGGTTACCATATGTATTCTTGTATATTGAACCAGGACTGAATCATATTGAGTCTAATTTTGCGCATTTCATAACCAAAAACAGTACACTGAATAACAACAAGTTCAATTAGTTTTGTGAGGAATTTAATATCATAGCTCAATTGAAAAAGGTAATGCTTTTCCACTTGTCAGAATTAAACATATGCTAAACTGGGAATTTAGCTCATTAAGAAAAAGTGTTCCGTTTTTCCATCATCTTCTTCCAAGTTTATCGGGTAGGTTACTTAGGACGATTGCACACAAACAAAGAAAAGTTCCACAACAATTTTGGCCACCTCTGCTTCAAACAAGTAAAACTGGAAAACATGTAAGCAAGACCTTAAAAAAACAGCCGGTTCATTCGAAAATTTCAATTTTCTTCAGAAATTGACTTTCAATGACACTCTCGGCAGCAACATAGTGTTTTTAATGAGATCAGTCGCCAAACTGGCTGCACCATACGAGACTTTGTTTAAGATCCGCCAGTAGGTGCATATAGATAAATTAACAATAGTGATGTAAAGCTAAACCTTTAGATTAAGGGCGGATGGGATTATAGTTTAGAGGCAATTTGTATTGTTTTGTGAGGAGATGATGAAATTTCTAAGTAAGGTAAGACCTTTTCATAGCGGCTTAGCGCTTAACTCATGGCGTATCGTGGACTGCGATCGGCTTTCTAGGGAATTATATATGCGCAACCGTAAATGGACGAGACCGGATGGAAATAATCTTGATATCACGAATTTTAATCTCATCGCGGTGAAAGGCTTCTTTTTCGCTTAAATCCTTATTCTCTCTGCGTTTCTCTAGCTATTAGCCCGGGGGTGGGGGTACTCCCTTACATAAGTCATATAGGTATATGCCGCCCCAAAGGGCATATTTTGGCGCAGTTTTGATGTGCAAACGAGTATAAACTTTGCTCATTTTAGTCTGGAATCGGGTATGATTTACAAGGGAACTACGGCTATACTGTGTGAATGTGTTCGTCGTTTCAATTATAAATATTATTAGTCAATAAGAAAGAAAGAAATATTTTTGTTGGCGTTCTAATCTCAGCAATGATGACATAATTTCTCTCAATGTACTAAACACGTATGTTGCGTTTTGTGACCACCTCCAACTCCGAAAACGGGTGTGGAAAATGACATTTTGTGGTCTGAAATAGGGTCAGGAATCGCAGAGCTGGGCGGCACACCCCCCACTAAGAATTCCCAGTAATACACTCCACCTGGGGCTATTGGGCACACACACGAGGGACAACATAAACTGAAAAAAAAATGCTTGAGGCTTGAAATGAGCTTAGGCTCTGTCTCCCATGAAGTCGACTATCTTAGAGCTTTTAAAGGAACTTGTTCGCTCCAGCCAAGCTATGTTTTAATACACACAGTTTCTATAAAGGCCTCTTTACAAATGTTAATCGGATCTCTGATAGTCATTGCAAAACCACTCCATGATAGACTGGTATTTGTGTTCGGATGTTTTATGTCCCAAGATACTTTGACCACGTCTGTCACTCTTTCCTTTATTGTTTACTTTGCACGCGTTTCAGACTGAGGCCGGAAAAACTATCACGCATCGGTTACGAGAAACTTTAATTAACCACAGTATACAAGCAGGAAAGACACAGCGTCCATTTCGTATCATGCAACTTTTTTTCGATTTAGCAGGGATTAACGCACGTCAGTAACAATTTTCGTTACAAATAGGTACTTACCCCGTACCTATTTCTTATGCTGTGTCCTATCTTTTCTTCCTTCTTTGGCGAGAGTAAAAAAGCAGAACCGGAATCGCTTGTCGACTGTTCGGTGCTACATGTTGTTTTCTTTTAGCTTGAGACTACGTTGATGGACGCAAAAAGCCATTGAAATAGTTAAATAGATGAATTCAAAGAGAATACACCAAAGAAATGTGTTTGAATTGTGAAGACTTTTTTAATACTAAAAGGGCCATAAGAAGATTGTAGGAATACTTTGCTTGGTTTTCAGTTTCAAACAAGGTATTCTGCCTCTAGGAAGCAACTGCAGGCAGCGCGGAAGTTTTAGAATTGAAAGACAAGAGTCTTAAAATTTCCCCAAAACAAAACCTTTGCTGTAAACGGCGTAAATTAATATCTTTTCTTCTGTCCACAGGTATCCAAGCTTCGTGACAGACACTGTCATAATCGGTTTCGATGAGATGAAAATGCACATGCGTAAAGGACTAATATCACCATGGTGACACTACTTGTTGTAATCTTTACATTGATGATCATACTCACTGCAATCGGAAACACGACAATTTGTTACATAATTTACCGCGTGAGGCGGCTACATTCACCCTCCCACCTCTTCCTCGTCAATTTAGCCATAAATGATATCATGGTGGGAATATTTCTGCTGCCATTTGGCATCGCTTCCTTAATCCAGGAGTCCAGCGTCGTTGGAAAGACAGGATGTGATATTATTGGTTACTTCCAGCACGCATCAAGTACTGTGTCCGTGCTGACGCTGTCATCCGTCAGCATGGACAGATATCTTGCTATAAATGTTCCTCTAAAATACAAAGGCTGGGTAACAAAAACCAGGACAATAGCAAGCATCGTCTGCATTTGGCTATATGCCCTGATAACAGCAGGTTTTCCCCTTATAGGATGGAGTCGTTACCAATACACACCCGGCCTATGGCTGTGCGATACAGACTACAACATAGCAGTTAGCTTTACCTATTTTAAGCTAGCCACATTGTACTTTTTACCATTGGCGTCTATCATTTTTATTTACATTAGTATTCTTCGAATAGCATTACGTCATTCTAGACAAATAGCGCGCGAAGTCGAGGCCTTACAGCAACGAGAACTGAACTCAGCGTTTGAGCCGGAATCATCAGCAGGTGGGTCAGCGATCAAGGCAACTGGACAGTATTGTGTGCGCAAGCCACACTCTGCCCTGCGGGCGGACATTAAAACTTCACTGACACTGGCTTGCATAGTTGGTGTTTTATTCATATCATGGACTCCCTATATGGTTGTAAATATCTGGTCTTTTCACTCAGGGTTGGAAGCGCCTGTGGTGTTACAGTATGTTGTGTCAGTACTATATTATATCAACGGAGTTATCAATCCATATCTGTACGGTTATATGAATCGAGTGATAAAGCGAGAATTTAAGACTATGTTGCAAACTGCGCGTACCCTTTGCGCAAGGATTAAAGAGAAGAAAGTTCACCCTACTGAGGTAACCTAGCCTTAAACGAAACGTCCAAAAAGTGGATAATTAATTGACAATAATTCGATGCACTTCTTGAATACTCGGCTTTTCCATCTATTCGCTTTGTGTTTGATTCGGAATGTAACAAAAAATGAAACAATTCTGACGAACATTGCATGCGTATGCTTTCATCGACCCGCTCGTCCCACTAGCTGTTTATTCAGTAGTTCTCCGAAGCGAGGACATTGAAATTGCGGAGTCGTTAAATAAAATCCTACTTTGAGACAAAAAAAATTTCATTTCTTTAGCTGTGTAGTAATACTAATACGTAGCTGACTTTCTAGATATACAAGTTCCGTATGACAATTTTTACCATAATTGAGGTTGTAGAAAGTGATATGTAGGTCAATTTTGTATCCACCATGAGAATGAGAAAGCTAGTTATTACCGTGGAACACCACCTTACGGCCTCCTCAGAAATACGGTCACCTTGATATTATGGTCACTTTTTCTTGGCCCGGCAAAACGGCCATAAATTTTCTTTTAAAAATCCCTCGTTAATACTGTCCCTCCTTTAATACGGCCAACGGCCACATTTTAAAATCCCTAACAGTACGATCTTTTATAATTTCACCGCGTTAATACGACAACTCATTCGAAATTAGAAAATTAAAATACCTCTGTCATGTCAATTTCATTGATTTAGTAAGCTAAGCCTGTTCTTTCATTGTTTTTAGACTACAATACACTTAAAATGTGTTTTTGGCGGTGTAATAACCAATTACTAAGGAAAGGATAGGAGAGTCTAAAGTTGTTTTTACAATAACTGTACGCAGTATCTACATTCCGGTTGTTTATTAAAGAGAACATTCCTTCAAGAAGTGCGAATGCGTTGTATGGTGTAGGTGTATTTTGCATTTCAACCCTTAAGTCATGAAATTTGACTCTGCCTCGGTAACACGGCCAAATGTTTTGGACCCATTAGTGACCGTATAAAAGGGATTCCTCCTTAGATGAATTGTTTGAGAACACATTTTGTTTGGCTGCCAAGCGCGCGCCCTCTGGTGCTGTCACGATTAAATGATTTCTTGTGGCGTCATTCAATATTCATAACAATGTAGTATTAATTTTTTAGTCCTTCTTTCGCTTTATGAGAATCATGTACAAGTTATTCGTGAACATTAAGATATCAAATTCCTCCCCTAAAATGAGACCAAAGTGGTGGCTACTATACTACTTTGATGCAGTCAACGTTCACCACTTTTGAGTAATTAAAATACTATACAGCGTGTTTATTTCCTTGTTTACATTTATCTCATCCATTCTGTAAATGCAAACTCAAGCGCCATTTGCTTAAAATAACATTGATATCATTCGTCCATTTGCTCTCGAAGTTGCTACGTACTTGTTACAAATAGTTGCTTGAATTGTGTTACACTTTAAGCTCGGTAGTCTTCGATAAAGGTAGCCCAATCATCATATATGTCACGATAGTGTGCAAAGACGAAAAAACTTGATTTCTCGATTGGATTCAAAGGCAGGGGCGTAGCTAGAACATTTCATGTAGTGTACGCAAAGAGAATCATTTTGCCTCAAAGGTTGTCAAACATCAGTAGTCGATAGAACAAAAAGGCAAACGCTCGCGCTTAGAGTCTGCTCAAGTGGAAACATTTAATCACAGACTCCCTTATAGAAAGATTGCCAGAGAAGATAGCCAGTATCGTTCTATTTTCAACGGCTTCGACACTAGCCTGACAAAACAGCCGACATTTGGCGACGCTATCACTGGTCTCACCGCCAAATGACGTCTGAGAAACGAGCGCAGAAATTCCATACTGATGACCCGTCACTACCCAGATCTGGGTAGTGCTTCTGATTGGTTGAATCAAATTCCCACGCGGCACGATCAATCAGAAGCACTACCCAGATATGGGTAGTGTCGCGTCATCAGTATGGAATTTCTGCGCTCGTTTCTCAGACGTCATTTGGCGGGGAAACCAGTGGTAGTGTCGCCAAACGTCGGCTGTTTTTTTTTTTCAGACTACTTCCACTCCATTTCAGATATGTACGTGCGTACTGGCGTGTAGGTGATGCTCCCCCAGGAAGGTGTGACCGTTTACCTCGATCTGACCCACCTTCGTGTGCATCTCCCTCATTCACTACCCAAAACACAAACGAACTTTAATATTTACCCTCTTTCTTAATTCATCGCAAAGTAGTACGTGTATGTGGGGCGTGAGTCGCGTATGAACCTAGTTAAAATAATGGCTTTGTGCTGTCCAAGTGGCTCTTTTCTTAGCTTGGTTAACAGAATGCCCGCATGGTGTTTGGGATGTCATAGGTTGAATCCTGTCGGGTGAATCAAGATTTGTTTCTAACTGTACATGGTTAACGCTATAAATTAAGCATTCTAGTCGAGCTTTATCATGATGTTGCTGATCAAAGCTGTTTAATCTGTAACTGCTTTGTCAGTCTTCTTTTTTCGGCAGGGGGGGGGGGGGGGGTAGCGTAGCAACTACGTTGTGAAGTTGTCCCCAGTCAAACTCTTAATTTCAATGCCAGATGTTAGCAGTTACGTCCAACTTTAGCTTCTTAGCATCTGGCCCTTTTGTTTACAAAGCTGTCTCAGTAAAAACTACGCCTTCTTTCGGGTTAGACGCTCGTGATTTCTTATGCAGGTCCCAAAGGCAATTAACGCAATTTGCAGCATACATAGCTTTGCACTTAAAATTACTGTATATAAAAAATCTTATATTCGACAATAGTTTCCATTTAAGAATGCTCAACTTTTTTCAAGAACCACGTTGTCATCACTTCTTCCATTGCTTTCGTTTAGAAGTTGTTTACTTAGTCAACTAACAACATTTCCCTTAAACAGCCTTCCATGGGTGACAAACTGTAAATGAATCACTGCACGAAAAATTGGATTTACACAAATTTACTTGGTGCAAATATGGTGCAAAAATGTGCAAACGAGTGGGAAATCAAAATCAAAGAAGTAAATACCGCATTTGCTTGCCAGTTAACACGGAGTTGTAAATTTTAGGGCAAGGCGGTATTTACCATCTTCGCCCTTTATTTAACCTTAGTTTGCAATTTTTGCACCAAATTTGGACGGAGTAAATTTGGTGTAAATCAATATAATGTTACTCTTCTAAATAGCTAAATGCAGTAGCTGTTCATCATAATTTTCATAGTCATTTTACCGGTTAAATGATCGTGATCCACAGCTCATTTCCGGGCTAGTTTAAACTAAAAAACAAGTTTTAGGAAGTTATCAAAGTCTTGTGTCACTAAAAAGGTAAACCACGATGTGTTAAACATCGTAAAATAACTGTTAGCAGCAATAACCAGATATGTTGAGGTTACGGCAAGCTGTTGACGTCATAAAATTGGCAGCTGCCTCCTACTGGAACTGAAACTCTGTCTTCATACCGGGTAGTATGTGTCAACCCATCGCGGACTGCGAGAATGTCAAAATGAACAAAACAAAAGCTCCGCAGTTTGTTCATTTCTGTGACGTCTACTGCACGATTACGATTGCTCCATGCAAGATAACGCGGTTCCGGCCGGGAATCGGGGAACTGTTTTCTTGTTAATTCTAGAATTCTTTGCTTTGGAATCCGCAATTCAGCTCAAGGGATCCGGAATCCCGCTAACAATTGGAATGGGGGATACAAGTTTTAATAGCAAGGAATCCAGAATTCATTAGCCGGAATCCGGAATCCAGAGCGTGGAATTCAGAATTGTCGAGGCGACATAAAGGCACAATGGATCTAGCAATAGAAGAGGTAATACAGGACGGAGCGCAACAGATTGAGCGCTGGATAGAACATTTTTCTAAGCTGTATGCCGGAGAGAAAAGGTGTCTGGAGTAGCCCTGAATATATAGAGTGCATGCCGCTTATTCTCTTGTTCAACTCACTATCGAGTGAGAGACTGTTTTTCGGCTAGAGGAGCGGAGGTCTATTAAATCATGAACAACTTCAAGCTGCTGGTCAAATATTTTGATGTTAGGTGGACTTGTGACATCTTGCCCCATTCCTTGATAGGAAGACCGAAGTCCTCGCAAGCAGCGCTAAAGCGATTGATGAGTTTTTGTAGCTCATCCTCAGAGTGAGTAGTAATTGCTGCATCATCGGCAACAAGAAAAGGTAGCAGCCACAACACCCATGTTTCACTCCACTTCGTACGTAGAAAGTATCAGAAGTAGAGCCATCAAAAACCACAATGTTTTATACTGAGGAGTTTCGGTGGGCAGCCAGTTCTCGGGGGGGATTCTTGAAGAGCCAATCTCTGCATATCAGGTCAAAAGCCTTGGTGAGGTCACTAAATGAGATGTACAGTGGCTATCTCTGTTCTCTACGTTTCTTCTTGTAGTCACCTGATGGAGAATATCATATCAATTGTGGATCTTTTGGCACGGAAAACAAATGTGACCCTGGATAAAGTCTCGCTGTAAACACTTGAAAAATCTTCAAGGCGACTCGACCCAAGAGTTTTTCACCGATGCTGAGGAGTGAGATGCCTCGATAGTTGTTGCATTCTCCCTTGTCTCCCTTGTTTTTGAATAGAATGACTATGTTTACGTCTCTCTTGTCTTGTGGTACCTTCCCCTCCATCCAGCACAGAAAGAAGATTTCGCAGAACCCGGTGAAGGCATCGCCTTTGCAGCATTTCAGGATTTCAGTTGGAATACCATCCTGACCGAGAGCTTTTCCAGATGCAAGCGACCTCAGGGCTTCTTTCAGCTCCTCTTTAGTAGGTTCACTATACAGCTCCTCCAGAACAGGAGGGCATAGAGCATGCGTGTTGAGCACCCTCTTTTATCGCAGTGAGTCCTGGACTCTTCATGCCCGCCAGGAATCCAAACTCGACGCAATTCACACGCGCCGCCTCAGACGCTTGCAAAACATTAAACGGCAGGACAAGGTGATGACCAATAACGAAGTCCTGGAAAGAGCAAACCTGCCAAGCGTCGTTTCACTGTTAAAGCAGAAACGAATTTACTGGCTTAGTCATGTTGTCCGAATGGAAGATGACCGAATACCAAAGGATCACCTTTATGTCTCTGGGAACTCGCCTCACGGGCAGAACACAGCTTCGCTACAAGGATGTCTGTAAGAGAGACCTTAAAGCCCTGCAGATCAGCAGCCAGACTAGGAAAAATACAGCCCCTGACAGCACGCACTTGAGACAGACTGTAAACCAAGAGTTCAAGCAATTTGATGTCTCCTGGGCTGAGAAGACATCTCGGATGAGACAACCCAGGAAAGAAAGGGAACTCCAAAGGGGACGTATTACGCAGGTAATCTTTTAGAGGACGGGTAGCTTGCAAACTTAACTAAACGCAGGGTTGTCGGAGCAGCAACAAGAAGATTTATTCCCAAAATGAACGTAGTTTCCACGAGGTAAACTCTACAACAGCACGCGTACGTAATTCGATAAACTTAGACGGCCTCCGCCAACTGCACTTAACTCGGTAAACTTACACGGCCTCCGCCAACTTCAATAAACACTGCTTCCATCACACTGGACTAAACACGATTAACGTCAAGCTCTCTTCACTAGTCAAGAAGGGTTAAAACTTCGCTTGCCCTCGACTCGCCTACGTGTATACATATACAATAATATTCTAGAACTTCCAGAAAGTCTAAATATAGAAAGATGACGAAATATACCGTGGGAACGTTTACACAAGGTACTAAAATAAAGAAACTCCGAACTTTGGCGAAGCTTCTAGAATGTCACGTTTAAAAGTCATGCAATGCAATTTTTCGTAACAGGACGGTATCAGCTACATCTGCACAAACTGTGCAAAAGAGACTGTTCCTGTCGCATTGGACTTTGCAGCCACTGAAGACGCTGTCGAGACCACCTTAACCGGAGCACAAATCCGAAGTCCTGGATGCTCACTACTACTACTACTACTACTACTACTACTACTACTACTACTACTACTACTACTACTACTACTACTACTCCTCCTCCTCCTCCTCCTCCTCCTCCTCCTCCTCCTCCTCCTCGATCTTGACTACTCGATCTTGACTACTCGATCTTGACTGTAAACAAACAACAGCTTTCGGGACCCGTTAAAACAAAATAACTGGTCTTGTCATAGAAGAATAGAAGAACCAGGTGCAAGGTCGCTATAGAACTCTGAAAGAGCAAAGGTGGAAATTCAACGAGGAAAAGACGCTTTGCTTGTCAAAAGTAAGGAGCAGGCCAGGAAGAGTCGCTCGCCGTACTACTCTATTAAACGCCCCCTCGATGAAATGCCACAGATGGAAGCAAAATAACCAACAGACCCCGCCCTCGAGTAAACGCCCTACTCAACCAGAAGAATGCGGCTTTTATTCGAGCATTTCAAAGTTATGCACAACTCTGAAATCTATCAAAAGTCAAAAAAAGTACTATTCTACATCAGCAAAAACCCATTCCCGTTTTACATAATATTAACTAATTAATGATTTATCCTGTTTGTTGTCAGTGATTTAAAAAATACCGTAAATGATTGTATACTGACCAACCTCATTGCAAAGTTTATCAAAATATGCGTTGATAAACTTTGCCATTCACTCCATAGCCTGTTCAAGGTGCTTAGATAGTCGCGTCTGCTGAATTGAGAAAGCGCGAACATATAAAAAAAAAAACGGGCTCCCCTTTTCGAGTACCTTTTACTTTCGCGTCTTCTCCACTATCTGAGAGCCTGGAACAGGCTACTCACTCGATTATTTGAGGTGCACAGTTTCTTCAAAATTGATCGTATAGACGCCCTCTCTCAAATAAACGCCTCTTGTCTACTCCTTTTCTAAGTTTGTATAAGAAGCCCCTCTCTAAGAAACACCCCCTACCAAGAGCCATACCTAATAAACGCCCCGCATGACAATTGCACCAAAATCCTCTAGGAAATAGCGAAATAAGGTAGAATTATTCAGTTTATTCAGATTATTGTTACGAGAATAAACGCCTTCCATCTGTTAAACGCCCTCCTTCTCTTGCGTTTACAGTGCTGCGCTTCGCTCGCCAAAGTGGGAGACCTTGCTTGCAGGCTACCTAAAATGAAGTAGACGCCCCTGGTGTCCATTGGGTCATTTACGGTAATTATATAAGGATTCGAGGAGGGGGCGTTAGAGCGCGGAAATACCAGCTGGATACTGTTATCGCAAATATTAGCCTGCGTGCAAGCTCTCCCAAGTTTTAGGGGGAAGGAATGGGAAGCGTGAAAATCTGCGTCAAGGATTCACAAGGAATGGCCCCGCCGCCAGAGCACTCCAGAGAGCTTGGTCGCAGGCTACCAACATTACAGCACAAACAGTTGATCATTACTATTTTTGTTATCCCTATTCAATCTTATGGGCTGTCCACACTTGGTCGCCGAGAACTAGCGCCTGGATACTTGCACAAAATGGTGTTGTATTGACACCTGCCGTACATAGGTACTCTCTTTCGCCCTGTCAGACGCCATTTTGAAACGTAAGCTTAGCAGGGATTACAAAGCAGTGGACTGCCTTGAAACTAGCAAAATAGCCGGTGCCCACTTAAAGCTACTTAAGTACCTGAGTGCCAGGTCTCAACCAAATCATTCCCTCCTCGGCTCACTGTGTTTGTTATGAGGTGTCATTATCAGGTACAGCGGTTAACACCCACACGGTTGAAGGCTTCGTGGTTTTTACAACAAAGAGACATTTTGAAGGAAAGATATCGCAAATGTAGATGTTTGGAACGCTTCTTTGGCCGTTCATCATTTATCTGGTTGCCAGTTCTTCCATCGTGGATCACATTTTCTTGTGGCTCTATCATTTGATGCCGGGAGGCAGAAAATTTGCCAGTTTAAAGGCGAGTTCTCCTTCGAGTTTTCGAAGTCTTCAGACGGCGGTACGAGGTTGTAGGTAAGCTTACGTTTAGCCTGGGTTGAATTCTTTCTTTTCACTACCGTGAGAGTTTGTCTTTAGTCCGTGTTTTGTTTGAATGAGAAAAAATCGCGCTGGTGCGAACTATTAGTGTTGTTAGCAGAAGTGTTCCAGACTTGCTTGTCATTATTAGTGCCATATATTAAGCTACTCGTTTTGATGCTTTTGGCATTTCAACTTTCACTTTCACTTTTTGCCTTTTTCATCCCAGGAACGGATCACTCCCACCCAACGGCGGAATACACTCGATTTCATCACTGTTAACAATCCCTCCTCTATACCACTACCCTCACCCAAGCCTACCGGTGTTTACATCAATGGGATTTGAAGTTTTATTCCTTTCATACCTTGTATGTGCTTTGATACTTCAACATGTCAACATCTACAAAACGGTACGCGCTTTTCTTTTGTTAATATTTTAACTGAGCTCAGTTCTTATGGAATAATAGTGTTGTGAACGATTACTTTGCTTGATGAAATTGGATGGCAGTGCCAAGCTGTAGTCAGCTGCTCGCCAGTTAATTGTTATTCACTTCCATGGGGTAAACACTAATTTTCACTTAAAGTATTATTTTTATCCTTCTTGAGCACCAGGTGCCACCATTTATTGAGTTTGAAGCCATCCTTAGAAATCAACTTTTAGGGACAGTTACCTTTGTAGAAGGTTTATAACGTTTTTGAATGAACATTTTAGTGTACATGTAGGTTATAATAATCTTGCCGAGTGATAATCGATTTGCATATTATGAACAAGTCTAGGATTACTGCTGAATTTTAATTTGACATTACTTATCACGAAAATGGATTCTTATGCTAATTTAACAAACAATCTGTCGTTGTTCTTTTGTATGTAATTTAGTATTTTTATTTATTCTATAGAAGAAGGCTTTACCTTAGTTTGTTTAGTTAATTAGGAAGCATTCACAGAAGTTAAAGGCAGCTCTGTTGTAAAAAACTTGTGTTTGCTTGGATCATGGGTGAAATTTAATACCAACAAAATTGCTCCATACCACAATATACTGATACCTATTCCGCTATGTTCATGGTTAATTATTTATGTACCTTAAAAATTATTTTAAGCAACATCAACAACCCTTTTTTATGTGCCTGAACCCAGTTGTTCAAAGGCTGATTGGCCCTGACCTGGGGTTAAAATTTAATCTGGGTTTTATTTTTCTCTTCTTCAAAAGCACCTTCTCGTATAATTTTCTTTATTATTTTTAGAGCATCCACTTCCTTATTTTAGCCGTATAGCTATTTGTCGCAGATAAGATTTCCTTGTTGTTTTTCCTTAAACCAAATTTCCCTGTTTTATTTATTTTTTAATAGGGCCTGCATTTAAGCCATCTCTGCAACATGTACAATTCTAAATTTGCTTGTTTTCCCCCTCCCCGCCTCCCTCCCCACCTCTTTCTCGAATTTTCTTGATTATCCTGGGTGAGTTTGCCTCAGAGCAAGGTCTCTCTGTCAGAGAGACTTTGGCTGCACTTTCGTGAACACTTTTCCTTTTCATGCTAGAAATTAAGAAAGAAAATTGCCATAAGCCATATATGACTTTGTCAGACTTTTCCGCACATCCACACCTCTGAAAAGTGTATACTAAGTAAAGAATGACAAGGGTTTGTAACAGTAGGAAAAGTGTGACATTATCCTGACTTTGTCAGACTATTCCACACTTGCGCACCTCTGAGAAGTGTAGAACTAAGTAAAGAATGACAAGGGGTTCGTAACTGGGGGAAAAGTGTGACATATTGTCCTGACTTTGTCAGATTATTTCACACTTCCACAACTTTGAGAAGTGTAGAACGAAGGAAAGAGAGACTATGGGTTCGTGACTGGGAAAAAGTGTGACTCTCAATTATATCCTCAGTTTGTCAGACTATTCCATACTTCCACAGCTCGCAGAATTGTAGAATTTGGAATGAGAAAGGAAATTAGGAATCCTCCACACTTCCACACCTATGAGAAGTGCAGAACTAAGGACAAAAAAGGAAAGTAGGGATCTTAAAGCCAGTGGTGGACATTTGTGCAACCCGTCCCTGGAAACTGTTTAATATCTCTGCTTGCTGAGGATAGTATATAAGAAAGACAAAAAGAAAAATAATATATGCCAACTATACCCACAAGAAAATCTTATTTACAATTGTATATCCTACAAATTCATAAAGTGTTATTATTACTACAGAGGCTGGAAATGGTTTTTGTCTGCATCTGCTGACTTGCACATTAACTTTTTCAAACAAAACAAGTATAGCGTGTTCGAGCATTTTTCCAGAAATGAAAAATAATTTTGCTTGGATTGACTCATTTGGCAGCTTCTACTATGCCAGTGTTTTAGGAGAGACTGTCTTGTAAGTGTGTATCTAGTAGTACGTCACTTGCAGTGTTATTAGTGGCCAAGTATTTAGTGATCTTGAGCACTTTGGCCACCCCTCGCCTGAGTATCAGTCGACTTGTTGGCTGCCATATACATGTAGACCAACACTCAGCTGATTAATGTGACCCACATGTCAACCGTTGTGTCAGCCAACATGTCAAGCGAGTGATGACGGACATATTGGCTTATACATGGTCGATACTTGGGTGGTATGCTGGACAACACTCAGTCAATACAGCTAGTTTTGCTTTACAATGAGATGTTGATGGCATATCAGTTGACTTTTGGTTCCATATTAATGCACTGTCTTATTTAGCAGTTATTGATTGTGGCTTTCGTATGATGTCAAGAAATTATGCAGATCTCAGAAGTTATTATCCATAGATCCTTAATGTTTTATTATTAGTTCAAAATATTTCCAAGATTTTTACAAGCTTACCTCCCTGTAGACTTTCTTTAAAACATTGGCCTATTTCTCAGCATGGTTTCAGGACTTTGGGTTTGCTTAACTGTCTTGAATTCTCCCAACCTCTCAAATGTTTATATCAGGCCTTGCAAACACAGAACAAGGTTTTGATTGCTTTTATAAAATAACTGTTATGTTATAACTGTTATGGGCGGTGATTAATAGAGAAATTTGTACTAGTCACAAAGTGTTGTACAAGTTTTTTTCAGGCCCTAATGACAAGCATTCAGTTACCATTTAGCCTGCGTAGAAAGCAGTTCCGCGTGAGTTCATCGAGAAAATTGGAAAAAAAAAGGAATGAAGGGGGAAGGGGGAGGGGAGTGAAGGAACCATGGGGTTTGCGGTCAAGCGTTTCCTCTTCTCCCTTCCCACTCCCCCTTCCATTTTTTTTTGCTTCCGCTCCAACTTTTGGACTATACTTCGAATGGAAACGCTTGCTACGCAGGCTAGTTGACATTTGAAGCAATACATATTTTGTGTCAAATAATACAGTTTGCTGGGAGGGAGTGGCCTTTAAATAAATCAGTGCAAAGAGAGAAATTTTAATCACTAAAATGTAGTTATATTTATGAAGTGACGTAAAATTTAAATGACCCTCAACAGGAGTTAAGGGCAACCTTAACTTTGTTAAGTGTGTTTTTCTCTCCAGTTGAAAAAGATTGGGAAGGTAGATGAACATGGTGACTAACTTTTTGGTCGGATGACATGAATTAATTTATTGCATCTCTCACTGCAGAATGTTCACATGGTTGATGTTCATCTTGTCTGGTTCATTGCTATCTTTCTGAGCAGGAGAGTAGTTTGGAACATGCTTAGCCAGGTAATGTCCAAGTCACTTTTATTCAAGTGCTCTCGAATTTTTCTTTTTTAAAACTGGTCGGCACAGAAAAGCTTTTAAAAAGGTTTGCAGACTGAAGGAGATGACCATGGCCACCCTGTTCAGAAAGTCACTGTGGAAGAATGTTTTTATTTTTTTTTAACTTTTAAAGATGTTCCTAATGTCTTAAACCTACCCAGGTTAATTGTGGCCAAAGAAAAAATTCACAAAAATTTACAACCCCCACTTCCATGCTTACTGCCACATGGAAGCACCTTCCGATCTTATCTATTGTCCTTAATCAATTAATTTTTGTCTCCGTAAAATTACAAATCTCTTCAAAGTGAAGTTGTCTTTCATTAATATTGATATTACTTGATGTGTTGTTTACAGGCCCTGGCATCTGAGGTTCTTTACACTGTCAGGTACTTTGCTGTCATCTTCATTAAGGGTGCATTGCTTCTCCTACTTGTGGCAGGCTTTATGTTGTTGTCTTGGAGGCTTATTCAACAGAACAGTATTCCTAATTGTCTCTTCCTCTGTTATCCGTAAGTACTTATTTCATTTGGTACAGGTGTCATTAGCCAGCATGTTGCGCAGTTAGCCTTGGCTGTTAGGGGGTGTTTACATGACATCGGGGCAACTTTCGCACAGGTGCGAGTTCACTCCGGCTCCCCTCCATCGCTCTACATGTGTTTACATGATACCACCACAAAATGTCATGCCGGCGCGAGTCACCCCAGTGTGAGTTCACCCCGGTTGTTGCACCAGGGCGAGAATTTCACTCCAGTACGAGATTTCGCAACGGTATCATGTAAATGCAAAACGTCCACCCGTTCCTGTCTGAAATTGGCTGCCGGTAGACTGAAATGAGGAGCGCATGCGTAAGGTTTGCGATTTTGAATCACACGTATATTTTATCAACATGAAGTGTACCTTCAAATAATGAGATATGAAATGACCCAGTCATAATGTAAACACAATATGAAATAAAAAAGTCATCCCGGTATGACACTTGCACTGGTGCGAGTTTTCTCATATAAACACCCCCTTAGTCAAGCAGCAGATTGAATAAACAAAAATTTCTGGTGCTGCATCATTGTGGATTTGACAAAAAAAGAGGCAGCTGTACAGGTGTCCATTTTATGGAGGTGTCCATTAAGAGAGAGTCCACCATAAAGAAAGGGAGGGGCCAACTCTAGGTGGTCGTTTTACAGAGGTGTCCATAAGAGAGAGTTGACTGTAAAGAAAGGAAGGGGCCAACTCTAGGTGGTTGTTTTACAGAGGTGTCTGTTAAGAGAGAGTCCACTGTAAAGAAAGGGAGGGGTCAACTCTAGGTGATCGTTTTACAGAGGTGTCCATCTTACAGAGGTGTCCATGAGAGTCCACTGCAAAAAAAGGGAGGGGCCCACTGTAGGTGGTCGTTTTACAGAGGTGTCCATAAGAGAGAGTCAACAGTAAAGAAAGGGAGGGGCCAACTCTAGGTGATCGTTTTACAGAGGTGTCCATCTTATAGAGGTGTCTGTAAGAGAGAGTCAACAGTAAAGAAATGGAGGAGCCAACTCTAGGTGATCATTTTACAGAGGTGCCCATCTTAAATAGGTGTCCGTAAGAGAGAGTCCACTGGAAAGAAAGAGAGGGGCCAACTTTAGGTGATCATTTTACAGAGGTGTCCATCTTATAGAGGTGTCCATTAAGAGAGAGTCCGCTGTAAAGAAAGGGAGGGCCAACTCTAGGTGGTCATTTTACAGAGGTGTCTATCTTATAGAGGTGTCCGTGAGAGGGTCGACTGTTAACACTGTGGATGGAAACAAAATTGCCCCTAAATGCTGCCCTCGCATTTAATCAGACGAATGTTGCATTTATGCGAGAATTGTGAGAAAAAATCATAAAACTTTGTTCTCCACACCATCCGAATAATCACAATTTTAACTCAGCAAAAAAAGAGAGACAGTGAAAGTTTTGATATCTTTCTGTTTTACATAGTAGTTACCCTTGATTTATTGCAATTAATGTTGTCAGTGATTTAAGAAATGTGATTTTGACCGCCCTTGAATAAAAATGTAACAAACTTGCAGCGTTTAATCTTTTACGCTATTCACGTTTTGAAGAACTGAGACGAGATGTGTTACTTTTGTTTCTGTAGGCTGGTAATGTATTTATTCACATTCGGCTTCACATTGGATCCCCAAGGAAGTAAAGTCATGTTGAAATTAAGTCCTCATCAAGAGCTTGGCCCTCTGTCCCAGCTACAGTTGTTACATACTACATTACTGCACAAAGGTGTTATGGTCAATGGAAATGCTAAGCAGGAACTTCCAGCTCCCCAGCCGTGCTCTCTCCCTCCTGATGCTGTTCGATATGAAACGGAATGTCTCCGAACAGATTTCAACCTGCGGATTAAACAAGTTCTATTTCAATCTCTAATTTGTGCTTATTACGTTGGTTTCATTCCAATGAAATTTTCAGAGGTGAGAAATATTACTTATAAAAAGGTCATTATTTTACTTATTAATTAGTAAGGACAGAGGTTCGTAGTAATTACAGTTGAACCTCTCTCACGTTACCACCCAAAATGAGAAGATTTAGTGGTCACTTTCGAGAATCAAACAAGGTAGAGATCTTGACGTATTTACCTGTTGGAATAAAATTATTGCACTAAGTCACAATGTGTGTGGTTCCATGTTGTCACTAAAATGTAAAGTTCTTCATACACTCTAAGTAGCGTAGTACATACAGTGAACATAGAGGTCAGATCATGAGTCAAGAGGTTTAGAAAAACTGTCACCCAAAGAAGTGATCACGTTGATGTAGAGAGGTGATCATGTATGAGATGCTCCAACCAAAGGGACTGACTGGAAAAATTTTGGTGGGTTGGATAGCTGGTCGATTATGGGAGGCGGTTGCACATGGAGCCTCGTCTGTATCAGCACATTAGATGCTTTGCAGTTAGTCACTCATGTGCTAAACCCTACCATGCTGTTGAGGAAAGGATGTACGAAAAACCAAGATCTCACATCTTTTAACCCGTCAAGTCCCAATAGTGACAAACATCAATATTATTTTCTCCTAACAATATCCATACGTTGTCAAGAGACTAGGTTATGAGAATTAACAAAATGATCACCTAAGAGAAAATACTTTGATCTTTTGTCAAATTCTCTCAACTCATTCTTTAAGGAAATGCATAGAGATCAGTTTGGAGAATTTGTACATGTATACTGGGGCTTAAGGGGTTAATATGTTAATTTTTGTCTTCTCCCAGTGCGTCTCTTGCTCTCCAGCATGGCAGTTTTGTACCACGTGATTAACAAGCTATAAAGGGCTTTTTTTTCTTCAGACCATTTTCTTAACCATTTGTTGAGCCTTCCTTTGATCTTTTCACAGCAACATTACATATATTATGACATGTGGTGGGCGTGTCAGCACACACTGTTTGTATGGCTGAGTTCACTGCTAATGCTTTTGATGTTCATGTTACCGCTGACCTACTGTGACGCTCTACACAAGTGCGCGCTGCATCTTGGGGGATGGGAAAGATATCCATGTGGTCATCGAGATACTCCGCATGTGTAAGTTAACCATTATACTTCACCTCTTTTACTAATTGGTCATTGACATTACTATCAGTAGCCCTTACAAGTATTAATGACGAACTAATTTGACTACCATGTCTCGACTTAGAATTCTAAAGTTGTAAGTTTTACAGTAATGCAATTTCCAGAAAGAATGCATTAAGAGGGTTTTTCTTGGTACGGTATTGACCATTTTGCTGTGTGTTGTGGGGAATGTTTAGTTAGTGTGTGTATGATTGTCTGTTTGTTTTCAAAGTTACGTCCTTCGGTGACTACACCCTCGGCAACAGAAAGAAACGAGACGCATTAGAGCTATACTACTGCCATCCGCGGACACCATTTCTCTTGCACCAAGTGTGAACAGAGCCTGCAAAGAGAAATCAGGCAAAGAGCAAAGCTTATACTAGTACATGAGAAATTTCTGCAATTTGTTTGGCTTAGAGCAGTGGTATTCCAGCTTAATTTGAAATACTGTACCAACATGTGAAAATTACAAAACCCTTTGCGGGTAGTAGTATAAACAAATAATAGCAAAATTTGTACATGATATTTGGCATAAATACCACTCGTGATATTTAAAAATTGTCTCAAATTTCACTAGCCTAACGGCTCGTGAAATTACGTATAACAATTTCGAAATATCACTCGTGTTATTTATGCCAAATATCACTACAAATCATGCTATTACCTATACTAATACAAGAATTTATTTACAATTGCCGACCAGCGCTGGACTTAGTCTCGTTTTCTGCTTCTTCCTCTAGATGGTCTGCGTTAACAGTATGGCCTCAGGGGGTTCTAGTGCGGCATGGTAAACTTCTCTATAAAGCACTTGGTATCCATAATGTAGCAATCCCTGGAGATTCTCATCATGGAAGGTTTTTTGTAAGTAGCCCAGCAAAGCAACATGATTTATGTACATTGTGTAATAACTGTCATTGGCCATTTGGAGTTTGCGTTTGAGACGGACTACAATCTTGGACACAATAAAATGAAACAGCCAATTCCCCATCCTCCCGAAATCAAGGATATAGCCGCCCGATGGACAAAACACGCTATTTTTGCATCTTTGATTTCGGGGTGGGTGGGGGAGGGGGGGGGTCTAAATTTTCTGCATTGTGGGACTATTGCAGGAGACGCTTTCAGACCCATTTTCCCGCGCAACTTTGTAATAGCCAATGAAAGAGGTGATAGCGTCCTCCGCAACAGTCCCATAATGCATTTCGACCCAACACTGACCCAGTCTCCCGCCCAACCTTGAATACCCAATGACATGAGCGTGGGATGAAAGAAAAAAATGTGCATCTTTCTCCGGGAGAATAGTACGTTTCTAGAATGTACGTCCATATTCATCATAACTGTGCAATGAGATTGATGACGGAACGGAACATAAAACACTAAATATTCCAAAGCATTTGTTTGTATAAACCTTGGTGAAATAGAACACATAGGAAGAGTTGTATCTTTCTCCTTTCTCAGCACTCGTGAAAAAATGCATCTCGCATTTCACTTCCATAATCGAATCAAAGTAAGGGATGTGGGCAAAACAATTGTCTTCAACGAGGACCCACCTTGTTTAGGGTTGGTAGGGCTGAGGACACCATCCATGAGATAACCCTGATCAGCAGAAAGTTTTGGCGTGAAAAATCTAAGGTACGAATTAAATAATTTGTGTGTCTAAACCCTGCATGGTCAGGCCAACTACAGTGGTACATTAGAATCGTATCCTTTTTTTCTGCCAGCATAAGAAGGGGCTATGCAGATATGAACTCATCGGATCATGAGACGTTTCCGGGAAACTGCCCACCTACCCCTCCCCTAAGCCAACATTAACACTTACTTCTCACTTAGGGCAAAATGTTGGCTTAGGGGAGGGGTAGGAGGGCAATTTCCCAGAAACGTATAATGAGCATCTATTTAAAGTGGGGAAGGCACTACATGGAGACACTGCAGTGGTTCTCGGCTGTGTACAATAGTTTTGACCATTTTCCTAACAGTGTCTTCCTTTTGTTTACAGTTCATGTTCGAGTCTCCTTTGCGTCTTATCAACTGGATGGCTGGAGTTCTCCTCTTACTGGTGTTATATCAGCTTTTTATGATAACGCGATGTCACTCTTGGCACCAGCTCCTCTCGGTCACGGGTCTTCTAACGTTTAACTACCTCATACTCTACAGGCTCTTCCGGGATCGCTGGGCACTCCAGGCGGTGGTACAGGAGAGAACAGGAACGTGAGAGCCTTAAAATAGACCCTATTAGATAAGTCTTTACTGTAGTATGTGAATGCGATTAGTTACAATGGACTGGGCTTTTTAGTCACTTGAATTGCTGCTGGTGTTTTTTTTTTAAACTAAATATCGTGCTCGAAATCAACACTCGCAAAATTATTCGATTTTCAATTTAACTGCCAAACATAACCCTAACTTGCCACAAAAACCCCAGTCTTTGCCTCCTCAGAATACCACCACTCAATTAACGCTTTAAACATAAGTTCTTTAAAAAGATTGACCTCGGGTAGTATTCATTTGCTGACTTTAGTGGTCGTGAGAAAATTTCTGTTATTTTTTTTTCTTGCAACTCTTTGCTTGCGTATTTTCTATGCCGTAAATGATCTAATGGACGTCCTCTCTCAATTAAGCGCTTCTTGTCTACCAAACGCCCCTCTACACTTTTAAGATGGAAGCCATCAGGAAACTGAGTAATTTTAATTTTCAGTGGACAAAAACCTCCTGCCAGAACAATTTAAACAATATTGCATTCTTTTTTACATTTTTCAACGTCTAAAGAGGTAATAAATCATCTCTAGTAACACCAAAGAAAATTTATCATGGAAGTTCGAGAAAATGAATGTCAAATTTCACAAGAATTGTGATTACACAGGTAAAATTCGGTAAATTTCATTGTGTAAGATGTAATCTTGTGAAATTTGACATTCATTTTCTCGGGCTCCCATTTCTTTGGTGTTATTACAAATGATTAATTACATCTATAGCCGTTGAAAAATGTAAAAAAGAATGCAATATTGTTAAATAATTCTGGTGCAAGGTTTTCGTCCACTGAAAATTAAAATTACTCAGTTTCCTGATGGATTCCCTCTTAAGTTTGTATTAGACGTCCCACTCTAATAAACGCATTTGGTCTAATGAACAACCCTCTGCACTTTTAAGTAACAACAGTCGTGGTCTGTTTAGTCGTTATCCTAACTGAGTTATTGATAAAGGAGTTATAATACATTGACAATTATCCAGAAAGTTATTTTAATATATCCTCCATTTTCCCAGTACCT
The DNA here is from genome assembly GCF_958299795.1 of Porites lutea. NCBI lineage: Eukaryota > Metazoa > Cnidaria > Anthozoa > Scleractinia > Poritidae > Porites > Porites lutea. The sequence continues at coordinate 50,529,747 of NC_133201.1, read as the reverse complement.
CAAAAATTATTAGCCTCAGAACAAAGTATAAACATTCCAACGTATCTGGAGTCGAATCTGTTGTATCTAATCGCATTCCTTCTACTACTACTACCACAGAAACAGAACTGTAGAACGTTTGTTTTAATGTTGCAGCTGGTAATTTATAAAATAATAATAAAAATCTACTTATGTCAAGGAAGCGAAAGCATGTGTGCTTCTTGAAGCATTCGTAAATATGCGTTGTTAGCCAAGCATTTGACCGAGATACATTTGTAAAGTCGATGTCAACAAAAATGCAAAGAAGAACAAGGTTCATCAATATCCAGCCTTATTATATGGCTGAATCTGCGAGCAGGCAAGATGAAGCGAATCCTGCGTTCTGATTGGCTAGCCAAGCGGGCAAGAATTCCCACGTTGGTCCCGCAAGAAAAAGTCCTCTTTTTGACCATATAATAAGTCCTCTATTGACCAAGCTTGGTCGGTCAAGATGGCTGTATATTGGCCTCGTTCTTTTTGGCGTTTTCATTGTCCTAGACAATGTCTCGGTCGATAAAAACGCGAAATAGAACTGGCTAATATCCAGCCATATTGACCTCACGCTTTTGTCAATGACGCACATCTGTCTTGAGGAAACAAGGATTTATTTTATGACAAAGAGCCATTTTTCACGTTCTTGCGGATCAGGCGGGAAATCCCGAGCAGGCAAGATACACAAGTAGGCCCATCTTGCGCGTTTGTTATGGACCTAAACGAAAGAGACATTTAGGGTCTTTAGATGAGAGAGCGAAATTCGACTTAACATTTTTTAGAGGATTCTAAGAAAATAGACAGCCCCGAAGGCTCCATTTTACCTTTATTTTTTCACCAGAAAAGTTAGCACGGTTATTTTTATTGCAGGGGGCTAAGCCCTCTTCCGATGGCAAAATGATAAAACTTCTAACATTTGAACTGGTTTCCGCCACTAGGAATATTTCTATTCCCTTCCCCCTGGGTGGGATACTACTCCACTGCAGGGTTAACCTCTGCATTAAATTTACCAGTCCCCATTCATACCGCTGAGTGAAGTAAGTCACTGAGTGAGAAGTGTCTTGTCCTCGAACACAACTCAGTCGCCCCGTCCAGGCTTGAACCTGCTGGACCCGTTGATACAGAGTCCAAAGCACTAAGCACTGGGACACCGCGTCTCCCGTGTTGTGACTGATCATGAAATCTCAAGACTCGCTACTCTCACACAAACAATAATACAGGAAGAAACTAGAAACAAGTGTCTATTCACCTGGCCTTAGTTGTTCAAAAGGTGGATAGCGCTATCCACCGAATAAATCTCTATCCACTGGATAGTGCAATTGGTTTCCCTAATACTTATCCACCGAATAGTGATATATCCGGTGGATAGCGATATCTAGCTTTTGAACAACTGGGGCCAGGCCATTTACCAGAGTTTGATTTACGCGTGCACGTTTTTCCGCACCTGATATAAACTACTTATTTTTCGAGGATTGTTTCTTGGTGTTCTAGACCGCTTGCGTGTTTTCGCAAGCATCTTGACAACGCTGCACGTTTCCGTCCTGTAGGCGTCTTGGACACTTGTTGCATGTTCTGACGCGTTCATCAGTTGCATGTTCACCGACGCACCCCAAGCTTTAACTCTGTTAACTAAAATTTGGCACTCAACTGCCCCCTTGGGTTTTCGGCAGTAGTCGCGGCGCGAGGAGCTCATGCGAAGGGCGAAAAACGGGGAGCTTTTTCCCATTTTACGTTAAGCCTTCCCATGTTCCTTTGCGCTTTTGAAGCGTTCCCTTTCCGTGTTACTTCCGCCGAAATTCCTAAAAAGCAAATGGGTAAGAGGTAGCGCGCTCAGAAACTTTAATTACGTTTCCCTTTTGTTATACTTTAATTGGTCAGATGATGTCCGTTGAAATCTCGTTAAAACTTCGCAGAAAGACAAAACATCAGCCTACATAGCAAGCGTCTCCGCGCGAGTTCGATTCGCCGAGAAAGTCTGAGACGAAAGCCTCCTCCTCCTTCCATTTTTTTTGGCTCTCACTCCTACTTTCGCGCAATAACTCGTTCGGAAACGCTTGCTACGCAGGCTAGGTATCTCGACGATTAATCCTCGTTTGAAGCTTGTTCCGTTTTGTTTTCATCTTCGTCGTACTTCTCGTTGTTGTTCAAATCGTTGCTAACTTCCTTGTCTTCGGCTAAAGTTGCCCCTCCTTCTTTGTTTAAATCAGGACCTGAAAGGTCGCAGTTGTGTCCATCTTCTGTCAATGCAGTACTTGTTTTTCTCTTGTTCACATCTGAGCACAAGTTATAGTCCTGTGCAACTTGCTCACAGCTCTTAGAATCAAAATTTCCTTCTTCACTCTCTGGCCTTGGCTTCGGTACTGAGGTATTGTCTTGATTGACTTCATTTCCAGCCACCTTCTGGCATTCCCTGGGGTCTTCGTGCGAGAGCTCCACGTCTAACCTTTCTTCTGGTTGAGCTGAAGTGCCTTCGTGTTCTCGAGATTCTATCAGTTCGGACTCGAAGACATTCGAAATCATAGTGCTGCGGGAGAGAGAATTGCTTTTCGCATCATCTTGTACCAATTCAGCCCCATCGCGCTGCGTTTCGCTGGAGAGCTCACAGTTCAGAACTTCTCCCTCGAAGGGAGATTGTGTTTCTGTATTCTGGTCTGGATTTTTCACTTCGCCTTGAAATTCTATTACAGAAGGCCCGTTTTCACCTCTGTCAGTGAATTCCCTTTCTTCAGAATTGTTTTGTATTGCCTCTAGTTCTTTTTGTTGTAGCAGACATGTCCCAGTTCCATCGAAGTTTCGCGGATGGTCATTCGCAATGGTAAATACCTCTCCAAATTTACAAATCGCTGCCAATAGCTTTTCATCTTGGTACAGAAAATGAAATCTCATATCCTCGTCATACACCTGGAAATCGAAATCCTGCTCTTTCAAGTCACTCAACTGCTTTGCTAACGCGACATTCCATTCTTCATAATCTTCAACAACACTGGTTCTCTGAGCAGAACGTAAAACGTTTTCAACAGCTCTAAAATTTTCCTGAACGCTCTCCTTTTCTGCTTGCAGCGCTTGAAGCTTTGCCTCCGTTATTTCATTAACTTTAGAAACCAATTTGTGCCTGTGTTCTGTTACGGTCTGCAAAATTCGTTGAGCCGCTGTCTCGATATGCAAAATGGTCCGTTTGCTACGTTCATTCACGTTAGCTAGAACTGTGTCAAGGTCACCCAGCGTCTGCTGCAGAGAACGAATTAAATTCGCTGCTTCCTCCATGTGCATCGTGCTACCGGGGATTGAAGGCGAGACAACAACTTTTTCAAGCGTTTGGAAGTTTGAATTTGAAGTAACTTATTATATCAACATTTTCCCGCGGGACGCAGCCAGGATTAAGCACGCATGGTTACCCCATCAAAACAGCTGACTGGTGAACATAATACGGTTTAGCAACGAGAGAAAGCCTCTTTCAGTAAGCTTCAGTAATCTCACAAAAGTAGTAGTAATAACTTTTAATCATTCATTCCTATTTACATTTTTGTACACACCAAATGAACACAACAAGCTGTACATGACTGTATAATCTCGCACAATAAATAAGTCCTTTGTTTTATTTAAGCACTTTTGTTCTGGAAATTATACAATATATACAAACCAGCTGCCAAGAAATGAAAACAGTCAACAGAAAACTTGCCTGGAGAGCTGGGCAACTTTAGGGTTGGTAAAGAGATTCTTTAAATGCAAACCAATATCGCTCCCTTTTAAAGTATGAATCCCAATATTCACAAGCGCCTTGGCAAAACATTGGAATGAGTATCAAAAAGCAAGGGGTTTTTCAAGTCTCGTATAAACCCTCAAGCTGTTTGTATTATGACTCTTTTTGATTGGTTGAAAAGTCTTGCCCTGCTTTCTCAACCAATCAGAAGTAGAGCCAAACAAACAATTGTAACTCGTTCAGGAGTATTTTCCTACAGGCAATTGACTAGACTTGATTGGCCCTTTCCCTCGCAGTTTTGGTCAGAGTAATTCTTTCTGTTTGCTGCTTAAAGAACTCAAATGTAAAACACTATTGCGATTTTTAGAGGCAAAGAACTAGAATATTGCACAAATGTACTACCCCTTCACCCTGAGAGTTAATTACAGACGCGTAACGTTCAAACTTTTGAGTCTGTGAATGACATCCTATGGTGTTACGATTCAAACGAAACCTCTCTAGCAGAAATTTCACAACTTGAACTACTTGCAAAAGAAGACATCACGCCTTTACCACATTCGACGCACGCATACGAAATGTAAAATGTAAAAATAAAAATTTTCTAGAATATTAAAATCCTCGAAATATATTTCGCTCTTCGAGGCTCGAAGACTGACGAGTTGTTCTACAACATTTTTATTTTGACATTTACATTTCGTATACGTGCGTCGAATGTGGTAAAGACGTGCTGTCTTATTTTGCAAGTAGTTCAAGTCATTCAAACACATTCCTAGTCTCAGCATTTACAATTTCTCAAAAAAAAAAATTCACACGGTACTATTTATTTAGTATAACGTTCAAAGTTATAGTTGGGTTAGGGGAAGGATGGGTGGGGAAATTTCCCAGTATCCCATACTGAACTGAATTTTGTCATTGGCGCTGTCCAGCAGTGATAAGGTTGAAGGATTATGTCCGGCGATTTGGCTGCTTTCAACTGTTGGTCATAAATTCACCCGCTAGAAAAGTTCTTAATTAAGGAAACAATGCTGAGCAGTAGCAGGAATAAAGTGCAACTCGACAACGCGCTACCACCATTTATACTACACAAACTTGGCAAACTGATGTATAAACTGATCATGAAAAAGCTGTAAGAGTAGTTATTTTCTTTGTTACTGTAACTAGTACGAGATGATTGCGTGGCAAGAATCTGATCGGCTTATTTGGGAGGTTCCCGGCTTCATCCAGTACTGGCGACGGACTGTTACTGCTGTCATGCAGTATTCACTCGCTATCTCGTGTGTAGCAGGCTTCTGTTGGAGCTGTGTGCCGGGCCGTTTTGGGCGGTTTGTCGAGATCCAGCAGCAGTTCGACCACTCTAAAATAAAACGAAAGTAACACCGTGAGTATCGTAGGCAGAACACTTTGTTCGTTCCTTTCTGATCACTCGTCATTCTCTAGCTGACTGTCCTAGTTTCTCTGCTCAGTCTTATCTAAACCACGCACACTCGCTATAGCTGTTAAATAAAGCCAAACCCGAGTGCTTCTTATTATGATTAACAGTGAATGACGTTTTCTCCGTGTACCTGTTGGGCCTTTCGGAGTCCGGTATCTTTCATTTTCGGCTTCTGTGAAATGGCTTTAGTCATTTCTTCTTGAGCTGGAAATACAAGGATACTTAAATCACAAAAAATCCCGAAGTAAATACAGACACACTAAATATCAAAACTGTGCTACTCTAGACTTGATACTAAATATCCATAGTACTAGGAGTTACCCCATTTAAGGCAATCCGGATCAGTCCGGACTCCAACAAATTTCTACTTGTGGAAACCGGAATCCAGATAAGGCCCAGTTGTTCGAAGGCTGAATAGCGCTAACCCAAGGTTAAAGTTTAACACGGGTTTCTTTTTCGTTTGTTCAAAACCATTTTCCCAGATTATTTTCTCTATTCTTTTTAGGCCACCCAATCATTAAACTGTAGACAAAAATACAACACTGATTTTGCTTTTTAAGCTTTGATATCTAAATTCAAATTTTGCACTAACCCTGGGTTATCTTAACCCTTCTTTGAACAATCCGGCCCAGGAAATTAAATTGTTACTGGCGGAAACCGGAATCCAACAAATTTTTGCTTTGGAGTCCGGAATCCTGGGCTTCTGTAATCCGCAATACAGCTCAAGGAATCTGGAATCCCGCCAGCGGTTGAAACCCGGAATCCAAGTTCCACTGACACGGAATCGGAATCCAGTACCTGGAATCGGGAATCCACGGCGTGGACTCTAGAATCCAAGACAGTCCTGGATTCCCTTGCATGGGGCGATAGGAGTCTCAGTTCCGTTTTTCATTTGGGATAGGCCTTTCCAAAAAATACCATCATAATCTTTAGCCTCGTATATTTAGAAGAATGCTCGCACCAGACTGACGCACTAAGTATAAACTGGTCAAAAATTTGCGTAATACAGGATTCGTACAGATTCTTGGATCCAAAATTCAAGACTTTTTTCAGACTTCAAGGTTATAAAATAGTTGATTAATAGAGACCTTAAAAAACAAAAACGCAGGAACAAAGCTTTTTCCATGATGCGCTGCAAATGTAAAGACGAGATTGAATAAGATTTAGCACTGGTTTTAGTTTTAAAAAAACTCAAGACTCTTTACCATTTATTTCAAGGCTTCATCCCTATTTGCCGGAATTTTTTTCCAGGTCTGGAAAATTGCTGGGCAAATTTCAAGACTTTTTCAAGAATTCAAGACTCTGTACGAACCCTGGTAATACGCACATTTGCATACAAACGCCAAGGTTCAAGTGTTCCAATGTTTTTTCGTGTAGAAGCGTATGTTACGCTTGTTTTAATTCAAAATCAACTTTAAAGGTTCATTTAATCACTGAAGAAGGTGTGTTCAAGAGAAAACTTCTAACACGAACTTGCCATTCCAGAGGGCACTGAAATAATTACACCCACAAGACGCGGAGCCCACAGATTTAAGAGTATTGTGGCATTTTTCAGAAAGGCCTATTGCTTAATATCTGCCTTGTATTACTTGACCAGAGTAAAGCGCTTTAGCAGAACAGTTTTTTGTTACACCAAAACCCCAATGATTACTCTGGCTCATAACAGGGGACTTTATAGCCAATCAAACACCGTAGCAATACAATAGGCATAGTCGTGTCATGGGTTCGTCAAAACAACAGAGTACAAATCTGAGCCCAAAAAGTGTGTCCGCTTTCGATTTATTCTCATTCTTTCGTAAAGATTTAATCCAATCAGAAGGCAGTTGGAAACTGTCCTCGACTTCTCATTGGTTAATGTCTGCATGAAAGAATGTGAGTTGATTAAAGGAGGTCACTCTTTTGGGTTCCTTACTGTAAAATCAACAATACCTCTGAGCCTTTCGTTCAAACGATCCAAAGACTGCAGTAACCTCTGCTCCTCCAGTGAGAGAGCACTGGGACCTTACAATAAAAGCAAAACAAGACTAAGAAAATTGTTCACTGGCGCAATACTTACATCTCTGCAAGGCTGCGGGAACTGCGGGAATAGGCCTGTTCCGAGTTCCAAACACTCTCACTTTCAAAGCGAGGCCAAACAAAACCTTTCTTATGAGAATGAGTTTTATTTGAATGAGAATAGAAAATCGTTTCTATAACTGATCAATAGCTTCCAACTTAGCCTCGCTTTGAAACAGAGGCTTGGGACAACTAGAAACTGGCCTAAATTTGGGCGGAGATGGTTCTGGCAGCAGCAAAGCTATCGCCAAACGGTAAACGGATTATTAAGTAACGCAACAGAGATCAGGTACTTATTAGATTATATCACACCACAGAAGACAGAGATTATGGAGGCTGCTGTGAGATAAGGTATAGCTAAGCTGTGAAAAATGGCGGGCTTACTGACCTGCCCTGCTGCTCGGCACACCTTGGAACTGTTGATAAGACGGCATCTCAGCAAACTCCTCTGTTTGATGTCTGTGAAGCATTTCTTTCTCAGAGGCCATCATCACGGCTTGCATTTCAGCTGGCGACAATGGCTGTGGGCCTCCAACTACAACAAGCAAAGAGTTTCACATGGATGTTGATGAAAATCTTGCGGCAATGAACTATATCGCGTGCATGCCATGAGACGCTCTCTTGACTACTTCGGGTAAAAATTGCTTAATTGCTACTCAAGTTACCACACATTCTTGGCTACTAGTCAAAAGCTATATTACTGTCACAGTTACTGTCACAAAATGCTACAGTCAGTGGGTGGTACGTTGTTCGAAAACTGAATTAAGTTACCTCTAGTAGATACTGACGCACTGGGTCCAGCCTGACTCGGTAACGGTTTATGCTCGTTCTGTCTCGGTAATGGCGGTCTGCCATTTTGACCCTGGAATCGTCTGTTTCTTGAAGCACGGTGCTGCAGCAATGGCGGCCTCTTAATTGACAGACTTTCTGAGGAGCTGTCCCGTCTGAGAACCTCATGAGAGCCATATCGACGCAGTCCTCCAAGCGTACTACCGCCAGCTTGGGGAGGCACTCCAAGAAATTGTTGCCCGGGCTGGCTTAGCTGGCTCCCTCGTGTGTTTTGCTGCGGAGCAGTGGGCTGAATAAACTCCCGCTGCGTCGAACTAGACCGCGTCCTAGAACGGCGTACGTCAACTCTGTTAACGCACGAGTCTGAACCCACAGATTTTTTACTTCCGCTATGAAGGTAAGAGCGAACGTGCGCCCAAAGATGGTTAATTTCATCATCTGTGGGTGTTTTCTCCAAAGATATAGACCTATTAAGGTCGCTGGCCTCCCTTCCATACAAATTAACGTCTCTTGCCCGTGCGGGCTGTTCGCGGTCTTGCCGTGTAATGGGATGAGCAACACTTGATGTTGGGTAATCGTGTCTCCCTTCCTGGTAGATCTGCCGTTGACTTAAAACTGGAGCAGGTCTTTGAATTATTCCTTCGAAACCATCTTCAGGAACTGTTTGCACAGCTAGTGCTTCAGTTCCTACTGGTCTTCCACTCCTATAATATCCATCGAAACCGGAGTGGTAGTCGTCATTGACCAAATCCATCCTGACACCTTTACCCACGGGAGGTCTTCCTTCTCTCGATGAAACTGAATGGTAGTAACCCGCACTGGCAGAATCGAGCCTGGTGTTAGGACCAGAGGGAGGTCTGCTACCTCGGAAGCCTGTTGGTTGATAATGTTCACCATTAGTAGCATCCACTCTCATGTTGCTGCCTGCAGGTCTCTCCCCTTGAGACCCACTTAGTTTATAGCTGCTTTCACCAGAATCCATTCTGGTAGTTCCTCCTGCAGAGGGTCTCCCTGAACGAGACCCAGCTGAACCCACACGGGGATGGTGGACTCGTCGAGTGGTGCCATCGTGTTTTACAACAATTTTCTCGGCCACACCGTTATTCTCTCCGTAAGGCGCTCCATGAACAGGATATGCCTGCGGGGACGACTTGTCGTGCTTCTCGTCACCAAAGTCCAACCTCAGAGAATCCAAAATCCTCCGATGTTGCTCCTCGGCCGCTGTTGTTCTTGCTCTCATGTTCATCATCTCCATGTTGCGCTTTATTCCTTCAATAATACCATCATGATCAGGACTCTCACTTTCACTGCTGTTTGATCGCTTCGGTTGAGTCCTCCCACTCTTGCCTTTACCTGATCTTGGTGAAGGTGAGTTGCGCCTTCCGACACCATGTTCCGTCTGGTTAATGCCATTGTTATTAGTAAGCACTCTTTTAGATTTCACTCCTTGTCCACCACCTGCTGCCACAGGGGAGCTGTTGACTGCCGCCTTCCGTGGACGAGCAGTGATTTGTTTTCTGTAGTGACCACCTGGATACACGCGACCTCTGCCAGATTTTTTCGTGGCTGGAGGTCTTGGAATGAACGACCTTGGAGACCGACGTCCTGATGAGGAGGTTGATGCAGTTGATGAAGGTGACGATGAATACTTTTTTCTAGAAGTAACAGCGCTACTCCTTTCAGTTTGTACTTCAACAGCCGATGTTCCTGTTGTTTTCACTCCTGTAGCACCTGTTGGGTCAGTGTTAACTCTATTTGCAGCATGCCCGATAGAAGAGGATGAGGCTAGGACATAATTGTTCTGGGACTCGACTGACTGCACGACCTCTCTACCCACAACACGATACTCTGTTGCAGCAAGCTGTGAAGCGTACGGAATGGGTGTGCTCTCCAAACTCACTTGTTCTTGCCTTGCTGGACTCATTCCCATTACTCCAGCACTGGTGGAGAAAGTATAGGGGAAGTTCTGATGCAATGTCCCCTGAGACTGCACACCGCTGAATGTATTTGCATTTTGTTGATAAGCGTACGGAGAAGTGAACACAGCAGGGGCTGGACTGGAGTTAACTGGAGGTCGATAATGTTGGTATAAAGATGTGACTGGAGATGGATGTGCCACGTATCCTGAGTTGAGATAACCAGATCCCTTACCCTCTAGAGGTCTAGCAACAAAACCTTTCACCGTCTCCTCTCTGGAGCCAACGAAAGCCACGCTATCCGTATCTCCGGCGAGATGAGGGGATAAACTTCTATTGTTCTCTTCTGATGGATTAGGAGCAAAGCCATTATCCCTCTCGTTACCTCGACCATCATTACATGAAGCTTCATCAGTAAGTTCTTCCGCAGTGCTTTCCGCGGTACTTTTCACGTATCTTTCAAGAGAGTCTCTCAATGATGATCTGCCTATAGTCCAGGTCACCGCACTCTCATTACTACATTCCTCGTCGTCTTGCCGTGCCACAGAAGAGCTCTCCTTCTCATCCAAGCTGTCTCTGATGATCTCTAGGCTGTCATTGAGCGACTGACCCCTAACAAAATTAGCTTCATCCACGGGTTTGTCCGTGTCTTTACTGTAAGTCTCTTGCCCTGATGGTATTCCTTTTGCAACATTCTCCTGCCTTAAAGAAAACTGTGTCGTCTTAGGTTTGGCTAGGCGATGACTCACAACAGCAACAGGTTTAGCTTTTGGCTGATCACTGTGTACAACAGTCACTACTGATGGCTCCCTATCGACAGACTTCACCGCACTAAATGCTGCGCTGGTATCATTTTTCTCCGTCAGCGTTTGTTCCATTGATGTCACCGCAGCATTTTTAGTTCCCTTCTGGCTTGCTACGGATTTTGCTGACGTTGAAGCAGAACTCGTGGATGGCGGCATGCTATAATAGTTATTAACATTTCGAGCGTACAACATTGTATAAACCTTTGTACTTTGCTTTTCCTCGGTGACAAGCTGCCCTGTTACGCCATCATCAAACTCGATGCTGTCAGAAAATGTGACCCTTCTCTTTCCAGCAAACTTGGATACATCTTTACTTCCTTTTGATATGATTCCAGCCCTGCTAATGGAACCTGACTCTTGGCCTTTGTTAAGAACCTCATCAAGGCTATCTAAGCTAGTGACGCTCCCTCCAGGAGAGTCCCTTCCCATGATACATGGTAAAGCTCCTTCAGGAGGTTCCTTTTGTGACTCGTCGTTAATAAACGCGAGCTTTGGTCCACCCTTTGCAATGGCATCTGCTCGCAACCTCTCTTGCTCTTCTACTGTCAGCGTATCGCTTACAGAGCCATTCTCTGTCAATCCACCCATTTTCCCCTCTGCTTCAAGGCCCAGTCGGTTCCCAGGTGGACCATATGGGTCAAAACCTGGCTGTGAAGAATATAGCTTTCCTTCGTTTCCCAAACTATTCATTGCATACAAAATTCCACCGTTAGTAACACCATTGAAATGTTCCTTATGTCTTGATGGAAATTCGTACTTTGGTAGCATTTCATTTCTCCAAGACTGTAGTTCTACTCCACCCTGCTGTTGCCTAAGTTGGGTGTCCTGTAATGTGGCATGTGCCACCTGCTTACCATCTCTCACTTCCACCACGTGACCTCTCACTACATAGTGGCCATCTCGAACAGCAACTGGCTCTGAAAAAAAAAATCAGTTTCAGCTTAATTATTCATCTATGGCTTACAAGGACCTGTTAAAAGAGCCACTTTTATAATTATATGGGCAGTAAGAATTTGGCCATATTGGTGGGATGGCCATATATCATGAAAATGATGACTCAGCAGATCAAAATACTTAAGACTGTCTTTCTTAGGTGAAGATTTGCATGTAATAAATGCAAATCTTTCTCTAAGAATGACAGTCTTAAGTATACAGTGTTCAATCTAGAAATTAGTCAAAGTGGGTCACATGTCCCACGTGGCATTTTTAATTGGCTCATTTTAAAAATGATCTGGGTCAAACTACGATATTGAAACTGAACAACTTTACTGATATCATCCAAACTATCACCAGAAATAGAAAGAAACAAAAAGTCAACATAATGTATGTGCGGCAACTTTTCTGGTTTGTCCTATTCTTGATTTCGAGATTTCCCACAATACACTCTTTTTGCTTCCCTCAACTAATGTTATTAAATGCTCCTGCAAGGGCTGCATTTGAAAACAATAACTTATGCAAAATTTCAAATCATTCTCAGTGTAAAAAGCACGGTTGATGTAAAACAAAAGAAGCAAAGAGGTAAACAAAATGAAACCAAGGGAAACTTCAGATACAAAACAAGGAAAAAGTTCTAAAACCGAGGTACATGTAAAAAACAAATCTGGGGCATAACAGGATGTATTATAGGGGATTTAAAAACAGTCAATTAAGTCAATGACCTGGTATCTCCCTACTAAGGAAAAAAATCATTTCTAGGTCTAACATGGTTATTTCCTTTATAATGCCATGACATGTCACCGACTTTTAAGTATATTTATATTTGTCACTCTACTTTCAGTGTTAATCATGTATTCATATTTGCTTGAGTGGTCTTATGAGATACACAAGTCTGACATCAGGATGCCAGACTAGCAATCCCATGGTTCTGGGTTAGAATCCCCCTCTGGCCATCTGCTGGATTTGTTTTCAGTTGTCCCAAGTACAAACCTCTGTCACTCTTGTAAATACAGCCAACTTATTGTCTCCAGCTGGTTGTGGTTTGTATTCCTGTTACATTATATCTGAATTATTTTTTCTAATTATTACTGAGGAATGAAGTGCCCGTAAACTAGCTGAATAAGCTATGTGCACGTTCCACTATCAACAAACCCATATTGTTTTTTGTGATTTCACAATATAGCTGTTTGTCTAAATTATCGAAGTGAAGGCATTACAGTGTGTTCAATTAAAATAGTAAGGGCATTCTTGTGGAGAATTATAAATGAAGTTTGCCAGGACATACCAAAGTGGCAGTGTAAATGAGGAAAATTGTAAATGAGTCATATTGAAGAACCTGATGGCCCAGGGAAGGGAATCCGGATTCTGGAAGACGGGAAATGTTTGCTAGTGGAATCCAGAGTCCTGGGATTTAAAATCTGGAATACAGCTCAAGGAATCCGGAATCCCACTAGCCATTGGAATCCAGAATTCAAGTTCCACTGACAAAGACTGGAATCCAGTACCTAGAATCCGGAATCCAAGGCAGTCTTGGATTCCTGGTCCAAATGGCTGTCACACACGTTTCATAAAGAAAATAAGAGGAAAAGAAAAAATAAAAATTAATGAATTGTACCTTTATCTGATCCATCTGTAGTGTTTTGTGTAAGTTTTTTCTTTTGTAAGGTGTCCTTCTGGAATCGCTGTGTCGCCTCTTGCTGTTCCTGTTTTCTCTTAGCTAATACCTCTTCTCTTGTCTTTTCTTCATTTTCTTGTTGCTCTTTTTTTCTTTCTTCAAGAGCTCTACCATAAGGGAAAAAAATTGATACAATCATCATCATCATCATCATCATCATCATCATCAGTCAACCGAAGAGCAGTTGACTCTAAGTCGTCTCAACTGGCTCGGTCTTGGGGATTGAGCACAATGTGATCCTCTGATAAAAGCTTTTAGGGATCTGCCATTGACTGGAAAAGAATTGCTTGTTTATTGTTTGAATACATCCTAGTTAGCTATGCAATCACATATAAGAGGCATGCACTATAAAGGTGCTTATCACTCTTATACTGAAAAACTGGCAGTGCATTTGTTTACAAAAAAAATATACTTCCAAACAATCAATAGTGAGGACTGTGATAAAAGTCAGTGAGTGTGTGAAGGCTTTAAGCATAATAACAGTCTCTTCACCTTTTTTTAACCTAAGCCAAATCAATAATAAGATCAATCAACTGCATTTAAAAGCATGAAAAAAGTTTAAAACATGCTTGATTTGAAATAATGATTAAAAGATATTTTTTCCTCAAGTACTATTACTTACTTTCTCCTGCGATTTGTCTCCTTTGAGAGCTCTTTTACTCTGTCACTTTTAGATTTTACAGATTCCTTGTGCTCTTCCTTAAGCTGATCAAGTCTCTCTTGCTGGATAATCTTGAACTTTTCACTGCACAGATGTCAAGGATGATGTCAGAGTGGAACATTTTAAGAACATTTAATCAACAGCTCAGTTATTAAAATCATAATTACAATAAGTAAATATCTTAAATTCACTTTTCCACAAATTAGTTGTAGCAAGAAACCATCAACCTGATGCCTCCACCTGCTACAAACCAGTGTCACAATGCACTCAATTTGAAATCAGACTTTTTCTTAGATTTCTATTAACCATGGAAATTTGAGGTGCTCTTGATGCCACAAAATTAATGGAATCACCTCCTTTGCCTTCTGATGAATCTCTAATTGAAGATGACATTGAACAACCTTTCCATGAAGTGGTTAAACTATCTTCGCGTGATGCTTCGCCATATTCTGCCATTGTAGTTCACCTACTGGAAATCATCTTCTGCTTTGATTGGCCGATGGATTTTTGGTATGGGAGACACTCAAACACAAATACACTAAAATTAAAATCTACACAAACACTTTGACCTAGGCTTTAAAGAACCTGGAATTATGGCTCCTTATTGAAGAAAAAATATAATAATGAAAACAGCACCTTTCAATCAACCATCTCCAAAAGTGTAAATTATTTATAGCTACGGTACATTAATTTGTACAAAATTATTGTTATATAACATTACCTACAAACAACTTAATATAATTTACAAGTACAGTCATGATATACACCAATAACTGAGCTGTTTACTAGAAATATACACCAAATACCATTATAATGAAAGTGAGTAAGGACCAATTTTTCCTCATGGCAAACAAACCATGAATAATCCATTTCAATTCAAAGAGGACAGAGGGAAAATTGTTGTTGCTCAAACTATCTAAAAGTCATAACCGTCCATCATTCAGACGCCTAAAATGTGTCGATTCCACAATTGAGGTAAAGCTTCACAAGTTTAGAAGTGAAACTTCCCTAAGGCTTCAAAAAAGAGAAAAGTTAAACGTCATGTATACATATAAATTTATAGTACTAACCAGTAGCTAAGCATTCCTGTGCATTTAGCAAGCAAGTGTATATTTTTTTTGGTATTTAAATAACAAGGCACTGAATCAAAGTGACAGTAGCCCCATTATGAAAAATAAACAGACATTGATAGCATGTTTTTTGGTGGTGCAAAGCAGAATTATGAATTTACAAAAGTTAACAGTTGCTAATATGGGCAAACCAAAAATAACCAAATTCATTAATATTTGATTCAACTGAACCTCATTTGCATTGACTTCCAATAGGCATTCCTCTTTATAAATTTCAAAAGTCAAGAACTTTGTTGCAATCTTATAAAATGGTCAAAATATATTGCTGCCAAAAAGGTGTGAGACTCGCTAGTTTCAAAATAACACAATTATGTACAATATTCATGAGCACTATTTTTAGAAAATTTAGACACCTCACTATGATCAGTTCCCACCTGCCTTAAACCTTTTCACTCCTAGACCAATTTTACCTAGGGGCCCATGTCATGCGGATATTGCTGTTTCAGATCAATTCTCTTCTGAAGTCATTTATTTGTACCTTTACCCATACACTAAATGCTCTTATGAAGTTATTAAGGATATGTGAAACAAATTTCATCAGACAGCACTAACCATAATGTTTGTTTTGGTGATAAAACGTTGGCCCAATGTTTTCATATTACAATCCATGTCCATCCTTGCCATCAGTAGCAATTAACAGATGGCAGGAAACACTTTCAAAGCCTAAAAGTAACCTTTATAACAAAACTGGACCATTATTTTTGGAATTCAATAAACTGATGCAAAGACAGATTTTAGCTTTTTAAAAGGATAGCAAATAGTGTGACAGAACCAATTTCTATTTTTTTTTAAATTTCCAACACCCTCATCGCTTTCAGTTTTTAATTGAGAAAAAAATAGAAGTCAGATGGAGATCACTTATAATGCTTATATTTTCCATGACAATAAATTCCTCACCATTAGCGAATTTTGTAATACCTTTCACTTAAATTCTTCCACCTTTCTTAAATATTTCGTATTGGGCAGCACCTCCCCACGAGATTGGATTCGTATAATTAAAGGTCCCCACCAATACCCTACACTGACCTCAGAAAGACTCAACACCATACGGTAACCTATTGATAACCTTTTCCTCTAAAATAGCCACTCACCTTTTAATTTCGAAAAAGTTTCAACCTCCAATGGCAGAAAGAAGGATGAGAGAAGTTAACATAGATGATGACACAATTCAAAAACTTTATAAGATACCATTAATAGTTTCACTAAATACATTAGACTTGCCATCATTCAATGTAAAATTGTAGACCATTATAATTATTTTGCCCACCAATGCAACCTTATTTAGGGACAAAATTAAAGATAAGGATCAATGCCGAAACAAACACTACCTCAGTTATTTGTATTGTGCTGACATGTTAAAAGGTTCTGGTCTAAATTCCCATATTGGTGCAAATACCAAAAAAGATTAATCTACCGTGCTCAATGAAAAAAATATTACCTACGGTTTGCGAACAACTTCACGTTTAAGTTTGGCCAGTGAATTTTGAAAAAATTTTAAATATCACATACAAATCATGCTATTATTTGTTCATACTACTCCCCGCAAAAGGTTGTAATTTTCACCTGTAGGTATTTCAAATTAAGCTGAAATACCAATGCCTTAAGGCAATCAAATTGCAGAAATTTCTCATGTAGTAGTATAAACATAGATATTTGCATGCAACAAATTTTAAAATTATTATTATTGATATTATTATTATTATTATTACTATTACTGGGGTGGAACTGAGAGAGAGGTGGAAATCGTACCTACTTCTTCCATCAATCTCTCGCCTGACATGCTGAATATGTGAAAATGTGAGTCGTGTTTTAGCGGTTTACAGTCAAGTCGCCCGAAATATGCTCAGCAACATCATAACATCTTAAATTGTGCTTGTTTTGTTCATCAAATCTTTAATTTTTATATTCCTCATTTAACATGCTCGTTCCATTTCATCAAGGTTTAAAGAATGAGTTACGCATGTTACATATTCATCTTGCTAGTTTCCTCTCATCATAGCATCACTGCTTAAAGAATGAGACTAATATTATTACACGACTGTCCCACTTGTTTTGTCTCATTATCGCTTAAAGAACGAGATATATTACATACACTCTTTATTACAATTTCGGGCGACATAACTCTGTTTTAGGCAGCATAACTTCCGGTGAGATCACTTTTGGGTAACTTGATGGATACCGTGGTAGCAGATGTTGTCATCATTATGGAATCGCGCCTGTAGAAACGTGTTGCCAGCAAATGCAAATTTTTGTCAATCAAATGTCTCCTATTATTTGTAGGTGGAAATTGGTGAAACATCGTTATTGTTTTGGAGACAATGGAAGAACAAAAGATATCAGAAAGATCAAGCTATGCTGTCTTAAAGCATGTTGCATGACTTTAATCAGTTGTAGCCTTTCTCATAACTTTTCCGCATTAAAACGTTGGAGTGAAAAGTCTGAAGCTTATAAAATCTTGAGAGCCAAAATAAAAAGGGTGCCCAAAAAGGCAAGCACCTGAGAATTCAAAATCGACATTTTTGTCTCCAGAGAAATCCTTTTGAAAGCGTAAATTCGCATGAAAGAACTCAGTTTGCACAAAATAATATAAAATGAAATGAAGCAAATCGAAAAGTGGTAAGAAAAGTCAGGATATTTCAGTTCGATGGAAAGTAAGTGATTGGGTAGGTGATTTGCATAGTGATGAAAACAACTTCTAGCACAGTTCAAAACCGTTCAACCTCATCATTGATTTTCTGTCATCCTATACATTTTGCTGGCCTAAATCGTTAAAATATCTTATGAAGTCAAAATATTCATCAAGTTGAGCATTTGCAGGGGCCCTGCCAGGGTAAATTCCGACAAGCGACATGGCCCAAAAAGTAGCGACAGTGTGCAAAATGAAATCGCGACAAGAGACAACCTCCCTCGGCCAAATTGCGACATTGACAGCTCCTGGCGGAGCCTCTTTGCATTTCCTTACAAAACAGAGAGTAGCATGAAAGCTTTGATCTATTGATTTTCTTAAGTTAAATTACCTTTGTATCATGGAAACAATACACTAACACTTGAGTCTTGAATCAAAGGACGGGACATGCCTCGGCTTCCTTTGTGAGCGCGCAAATAGTCATGGGACCCACGATTTTGCGGGCGACATGGATCTACAGGCACCGTTCCGTATTGTTGCAAGTAGGAGGTTTGTTGACTCATAGCTTCAAAATACTTCAGTTCTTTGAAGAACTTAAGAATTTCATCATTATATTTCCAGAAATATTTACAGTTGTAAAGATTTGTTACTTGAAATATCTTTTGGAAGAAAAAATATTTAAAACTGTAAGAATTGCTAGAAAAATAGGCCAATAAACAATGCCACCCCAAAATGCACGCTTGTGATCAAACAAATCAGACGGCTGAATATCCCAGTAGTTTAATTACATATAATTACATATACCTGGCAACTGCAAAATATTAATGACAGCCCTACAGTGTACGTGCCGATTGAGATATATTGTTTATGTTTTCCAGCTATTTTGATCAATCCAGATTACAGCATGATAACACCAATAATAATAATAAAAAAAACAGATAACCTGTTAACGATAACGTTAAAGTTGCCCTTTGTATATCCACTGCGACAACCATATGCCTCTAAAATAATTATCCTACACTCGTACAAGCTTTCAAAGTGCATATACGGTAGGGTTAAAATCTCCGTTTAATATAAAAATAAGCTTATGCAGTCACGTACGTACATTTATGGTACACTAAGACAAATTGCCTCCAATGCTTGGCGTTAATCGAGCTAACTACAGTACGCGATAAAAATAACAACGCAATCAATCTGTAAAAGGATACAAGCTACGAAGTACTTGTACACAAGCTTAGGTAAAGATAAAGGATTACTTGTTTAAGTAAGCTTTAACAGCAAACTGTCGTTTAAAAAAGGATACGAATACGCGCCTTTTAACATGCTACATCCTCACCAAATCCAACGAATGGCTTCAAGCAGATTCATATTACCACACAATTCATTAAAAATTCCTTGATTTCATTACAAATAGTACTTGTCTGCCATTATCTGTTATTTTCACAAACCTTGACCTTCCGCCATGTTTTCCTTTCATGGCAACCAACTAAACCTTCTTCCTGCAAAGACAGCTGGGAACTAGATATTTCACTCGATCCAGGTTCCCGAGTGCTCCACCAACTATCACAGGGTACCCATCAAAATAAACGGTAGGCCAGGTCATTTTGGAGACAAGGGAGGAAAAAAAAGGAGGGGGATAAGCGTATTTTAAAGTGGTAAGAAGGGGGCATATTTTTTTCATAAAAGGAAAATAGGGGGGTAATCTTTTTTAGGTCCTGCTGGATGTCTTAATATTATACAATTATCCCCTGAAGGGAAGGTGAATAAGTGGTGGATATTCTAGTGAGACGCGAATAGTCGAGGTATATATCCACCGCTGTTCACCGACCCTGAGGGGGATAGTTGTTTTAGCATTTACCAAATCAGTCAGATAAATATGAAAAAAGTAAATTTTTTTACATTAAAAACGTTACTTAGTAGGAACTTTGTTTACAATTTACAAGCATTAGGAGCTCCATTAAGAAGAAATGGGGTTCTTTACAACTAGCTTGGGACCAGGTTCTACAGTGTGGGTAAAAGGCCAACAAAAAATTGGCGAAGGCAAAAAAATAAATAAATTGGGGGATGTTTCGCCCTGTTTTTTGTTTCCCCTTGACCCCTTCCCCTCCCTCTAGTCCCAGGCTACTTCAGAACCAAGGGGTTTCATAAGCCAATCACCAGTTGCTTTGTTACCTTGTGAATACAGCCACCTCAAGTTGCCTGTCCCCATCAACAGGTAGCGATGAGAGGTAACTGATTTTATAGGCTACAGCTTTGGGTGCCTGAATTCCTTTGAGCACATCAGCCCCAAATGGCTGGAAATTGAGCTTAGGGGTGCAGCTCTCTGCTCTTGTTTCATTTTTTTGCATTGGAGTACTTGCCTCACAAGCTATTTTTTATCACAATCCCTTGAGCAACATGAAGCATAACAAGCAAACAACATGTTTTTTATATTCTAAACTTTTATTTACACCAAAAGTAACACAATTTAACAACACTCCAATCAGTTAAAGGCAGGTAAGAGAGTCCACTTGCTGGTATTAAATCAATGGTCGTGGGGGCTTGCCTTGTTGGACATCCCTGCGTTGCTAAGAAGAGAAAATAAAGTGAGTGAGGTGATGAACTAATAATCAAGTATAGATGTTACAGGTCAAATTTGATTTCAGGTTAATTTTGATTTAAACTAGGTTGCAATTTCCTTCATCTCCTAGCCCTAGAAGACAAAGATAATAATCAACCTGGGGTGAAAATTTTTTACCTGAAATCAAATTTGACCTGTAACATAGACACTCTAAAAACGTTCATATAGAGTCCATCAGCTAAACCTGTACAGAGCTTCAAAGCCACCATTTTAAGTCGGACAATGCATTGTTTACAAAAATGTGGTTGGAATCAGTCGAGTAAGTATAATGAGGCTTAAACACAAATTGGGTACGCCAAATTAATGGCAAAAGAAAATTTACAGGTAAACATACTATTGAGGGATGTCATAAGTAGCCAGTAGCAACCTTTTTCTAGCAGGCTACTGCAGTAAAATCAACCAGCTACTTAAAGTTTCTAAATAAGTCAAACATTACAAACATAGGGAAGAATTTGTGGGATAAATGACCCGTTACTTTTCCTAGAGACCGGCTACTAAAACCCTTAATGACAGCCCTGCTATTGCCATTTTGTGGTGTTATTTACATGTACACTTTCTTTGCATGTTTTGAGCAGATATTTTGGATCATTATACATTCATGGAAAACTGCCCACCTACCCCTCCCCTAAGCCAACATTAACACTTACTTCCCACTTAGGGCAAAATGTTGGCTTAGGGGAGGGGAATGATATTTTTATCTTCCTCTTAGTTTTGTGGTAGTTCCCACTGTTTTAATTTTGATAAAGTTCGTGACTCAGGTCCATTAATTAACTGATACCCATTCGTACAATAGAGACCTTAGATTCCCAGATGGGAATGACTAAGAGAAGAATGTTTTCTTAATACTAAGTAGTGTGCACGTGATCCAGCGTTATTTTAGCAGGAAAACACGATAGCCATTATCATTCTTCTACAGGTTTTTAGTAACTGAAACAAATAGTCAAATGTTAGAAATTTTATCATTTTGATTATTTTTTAGGCTGGGTCCCCCTATTACTTAAAAATCCGAATCTATCACTGAATGTGCACCTGAATTGAGTAAGAGAGACTAGGGAAACATTTCTTAACTAAAGAAATAAGGAATTTAATGGCCAAGACTTCAGCTGTAACCTTTGGATCTCACAATGAACCAAGGATTCACAAACTCAAAGTCTTATTCATATGTTTTGCATAGGATATTGTCTGTCAAACTCAGAAAACCATAAACACATGAAATATTACTGGAATGTTAATTTTGTTGAGACCAATCACAAGAAAGATGGAACATGCCAGCAAGCCACAGAACGACAAACTTATTACCCAGTAAATCAGCTGGATAAAATCTTCACTATTCCAAATAATTTGATTTTGAATTTAGCAATGTGAAAAAAAAAGTACTAAGAGTGAGCTCACCTCCATCTTTTTAAGAAAATATAATAAAGCCCCTGGAATTGCCACCATAAAAATCAATCCATTACGCACACTGCGCGGCTTCCACTTGAAGTACATATCTGGATTCTCTCTAATCCAACCAAATCTTTCAATGGATGGATCTTTCTGTTAAGAATACATTAAAAAACCGCAAAAAGCTTGAAGAACTTACTTTAAATCTTTGTTAAGTAGTAGACGTTAACAATGCATATTTTTTAATTTTAAAGTATTTCCTTTTGATTAACTCATTTGCCCCTCAGCTGCCCATAACCACCTGAGTGGATCCACCTCCTTTCTACCGGTTTTGACATCATCAGCTTTAATGGTCAAGGATAACTTTAACTTGGGCATGCTGGAATGAACACAATTCAGTCGAGGACACCGGAGAAAAAGGCTAAAAATCATGTAACATTGAGCAGAAAATTTCCATGAAAATCTTGTTCTACTACCAGGCACCTACCTTTCCTTTCATCTAATCCTAAGATCCTAAAAGCTTTAATAATAATAATACTACTAATAATAAAGGTCATTATTAATCATTCATTGTACAAACAGATGGGCAACAATTTACATAGCAAGAAAATTAAATAAAATAAAGGAAAGAGAAAAATATATAAGGAAAATGACTAAATAAAAACTTTTCCCACCAAAATGAAGCCTCTGAAATGCCAAGCAGGAGAAAAAAAATGTGGCAAGAAAAGCGAAATAAGAGGGAAGGAGTCTATGAGAAGTCAAAGCGAAATTTTGCTTTCCGCCCATGCCCGAACTTCACACGCTAACATTTTGCATCTGGATCAGAAGGCCGCGAATTGTACAACCTGTAATCAGCTTTGTGGTAAGTTTTAGCTCTTTATAGCATGAGAGTGACCATAAAACTGCTCGACTAGCTTCAAAACGCGTTTTTTCCGCAAAATCTCCGGAGGGGGGATGGGTTAACAATGACCTCTTCATGATGTAGCAAAATTTAAGGCTTGCTAAGACTCTAAAACTATGTCAGAAAAATAATCTATGATTTTAAGGCAAATAGTTTGCTAAGATCTCAGATCCCTTATTATCATTAAGGAACTTTGAGGCAACTAGTCTTTGGGTACAATCCATTATCAGGTTAATCCAGAATTTATGCAAGTTTAATTCAGAATTTTCTTTGTGTGCTAGCCCTGATTATTCAAAGAAGAAAAGGAAACTTCGGTTTACCCTGAGAATAGATTTTACCTACAACATACACACTGACAAGTACTGTAAAGCACAAAAAAAGGGTCTTTATGTAGGTATGGTCAGATTAAAGACACAGAAACCTAACAAATTTTCTTTGGGGGTTACAGATTATTGTTTGATCCTTTTTTTATTTATTTTACATGATCTGAAGAAGACCAAAACCTGGACTTTATAACTCATCAAAATGCTTCAAGGTTATCAACACTGTGCAAGGTTTCCAAAACCACGATAGATATTATTATTCACAACCCTTTGATTTGATTTAAGATTTTTAGGCCCTTTTTATTGAAAAACACTAAACAAACAAAAAAGAAAACAACAACAACTTATTATGGATCATCTACTCCTAAACCTGTCGAAGTGCATAGTGATAAATTACCAAACACAGGTTTAAGCAAATATTTTATGTCAATAATAATAAAAATGATGATGACAAGCTTAATAAGAAACAATAATTTTTGATTAATTATTTCAATTTCTACAGGAAGTTACATGTCGATAGAAATCGATCATCGGAAAGCCAGTTGATAAGTCAGTAGTGCTACATATTTGTCAATAATTGTCGACTGATTGGTTAAATTTGTAGATAAAAGTCGATAATCACAATGTTCTTAGGACAGGTAATCAATTTCAATAGACTTCTGAGACTTTTCGGAGAATATCTGTTGAGGATTTGCAAAAACTTTACACAAATGCCACTTAAGGAGAAGGATTTGGAGATCACAATTCTTTGAACGTACACGGTTGCTACTCATTTACAAACAGATATAAAACCGTTCGAACGAATGTTGCAAAAGCTCAAGTAGACTTTTCAAGACAGTTCTTCATCCAATTTAAAAATGGTGCAAGACTTTTCGAATGGATGTTAATAATTTGCTAATGGATATTGAAACTGTTGCTTCTGATCCTTTCACCTACCAATATAGTTTCCGATAAAAATCAGATTCTAACACCACTTTCAACAGAAATCGATCACGAAATCTTATGATCGACTTTTAATGATTTCAGATATCTGTCGATTAATTAGTATCGACATTTATCGACAACAATCGATTTTAATCGACTATCGAAATTATCGAGTTGTACCGTCCTGATATATACTGGACAACTACAAAAATTCTCATCGAATCACAAGGCTTGTGGACTGTTACAACTCGATTTTTCAGCTACTGTTTTTTTAGGCAGGAAAATG
>NC_133201.1:50490575-50503075 GCF_958299795.1 Porites lutea | reverse complement strand
TGTCAAAGAAGACTAGCTACATCTACCCTGTGAGCAGTCATTTGTTTCAGGCATGACTTTTAGCATTTCCGAAGTCGTTCGGGTGGCTTAATCAGTCAAATGTAGTTGGTTTGTTGACGCCCCAGACTGGTTATTTACTTCGTGGCAAGGACAAGAAGTAACTGTGTAATCGCTTTTCCGAGTACACTGAATCCCCCCGTAAGCGACCACCCAAAATGCGAAGACTCAGCGGGGAGGTGGTCGCTTGTGAGAATCGAACCACAGTACACCTCTTCCGAGGGGGTTCTGACACTTCTACTTTTATTGCACACAACTTATCAGTTATGTGCTAATCGATTCCCTTTACTCCGAGGTACCACACATGCAGGAAACAGAGAGAACAATAAAAACAGTCATCGCAAGAAGTGGTGACGGTCACGCTTGCAATCGAGGGGAGGTATGTAGTTTACGAGAGATTAGTCCAACTACAGGGCTTTGACTGGGAAAAATTTAGTGTTTTTGATTTGTGGCCGCTTAAGGGAGGTGGAATCTTACGAGAAGAGGTCGTACTTGAAGTTTCAATTAAAATCAAATGTCAAAAACGAGGGCAAAAGGGGGGCATTCTGCGGCCGCTCTACCCTGCGGCCGACTCCTTTAATTCAACCTGATGTCACGAAAGTGGACCTGAGTTTCAAGACCGGAACGAAAGTTTCAGCATGAGACCGGTATTACAAACTGGACAACTTTTTAATACAACATTTCTAAGGTGCTCTGGTAGTAAAGCAAGACTACATTTGGTTCCACTAAAACCTTAGCTACACTTACAACCTACTTCTTTGCAGTCACAAATGAAACCAAACGCTTGCTCGTCCATCACGTTCAAATTAAAGTCACACATCTTGTAACTTCCGCAATAACAAGTCATTTTCTTGAGAACTGCACAAACGCCGCAACGTTTTACGCACGGATCACTACACGGCAACACTTCTGTTTCTCCATCACATGAAAAACAACAGCAAGGTCCAAAACAGAACCACCAAGCACGCGACACAATGTTATCGTCTCTGTCATCATAGCTCTCCATCAGACTAGTGCCTCGTGGATAGCACTCACCAAAAGTATCTGGGCAAATCTTTTTACAACCCCAACATAAGTACACTCCAGGAGCACAGAGAAGCATATACGATAAAAATCCCAAACAATTGAAACAAAACAACTCGCAATCGCATGTACAAGGAGTCCACTGCAGTGCTGAACACAGACAGTTGAATCTCGTTTGCTTTTTCCGAGGTTGGGTGGTCGCCATCGACTCGATTTGCTGCCCCGGTTGTCTAACTATAACATTCTCTGGGCTAGTTACAATCGGCGAAACTCTAGAAATTCGTTGCGAAGGTGTTCTTATTTCCGGATTACGAAATGACTCCTGGTTTGGATTTTCTGAATATATCGGTGGAGGTTGATCACTTATAGCCTCTTCGTAGGACGGTGGTGGACTCCTTCGTCTAGTTTCGTCGTCTGCCATGACTGCATGCAACACTGATAGACCAATTTTTTAAAGTTTGGAGCTAGTTCAGAAAGCATCAGAACTATCTTTAGGTAAACCGTTATACAGTTCAATAATGAAAATCTGTATGCAAATTATGCATTCTCCCGCGCGAGACTGTTTGTCATTGACAGGGTCATTGATTTCTTTGACAACCAACGAGTAAACAAAGTTGTTGCGCGTGGGACATGAGAATCTGTCATACATGACTAAATGACGTCATGTTTACGTTAGGCTGGAGGTCAGAAAAAACTGGGTCGAAAATTATTTTTGGAAACTGACATGGCGAATGGCGGACATTACATGGGAGACCAATTTTATCGAAGATCAGGAGAATTTTGTGGTAGAAAGTGAACCTTTTAAGATTTAGTGATACACAGTTAAAGCTTGACGATCTTCTAAAAATGTTTTCAAAGAAAAAGGATCCCAAAGGTAAGTATAACTATTGTTGAAGCCGCAAACTAACTGGTGTTTAGGGTCCTCTTTATAACACTTTGCAAAAATATATCTTGGGTAGACAAACTAAGTTTTCTTATTGTTTTAAATTATTAGTATAGTTGGTTGGCCAACTTTCTTCAGCTGTACAGATTGATTGTGTCACGGGTTAGAATGCGGATAACTCTACGAGGGAAAAACAGACCGAATATATGTAGAAATTAGGAGAATTGTGTGAAACGGTGCAAAGCTGTATTAAAACACCACATTTGTTAGCAAAGAGTGCCTTGATATGTCTTTATTGGTGCTAATTGCACTATTTTGTTGTGCTAGTTTAATAATGGGTTCATTAATGGGCAAGATTGCAGAATAGCCGGCCCACTAAATCTTCTGTAAGCACACTAGTTACTTGATACCGGTTGCCGGCTATCTCGCCCGGGGCTAAGTCATTTCGCCCTAGTTTCTTAGCCTCCCTACTCTAGAACGAGAAATATCATACTTGAAGCGTGCTTGTTTTGGGTTATGGCTTAAACAACGAGGAATATTACTTTTGAAGCGCACTTGTTTTGTTTTATGGCTTATAGAATGAGGAATATCACATTTGAAGCACGGTAAATGACTAAAAAAAACTGGGGCGAAATGACCAGTTACCCTTAACACTGACTCGGGGAGTGCGGAACTAGTCGACAGGAGCGCTAGTTGTATACCCTCCTAGTATACACTTTTCAGTGATTGCAGGAGTATAGGACTGCAGAAGTACTCATTTAACTCACTTAGATTTTTAGTATTCGTTGACTGCCAGACTGCGGGCCCAACATAAAAGAACATAAAAGAACATGACTGAAAGACTGTGTGTCAGAGCACTTTTTCAAATAAGATACATAGTGGGCCAGGTATTCTGCAATTGCTCTCATCAATACTTTTCATGACTTCTCATGCAAAAAAGTTGAACTAGAACTTGTGGTATGATGTGAAGAATAGCAAACTGAAAAAAAATAAAATGATTAAAAAAGATTTAACTGATAGATCACTTAAAATCACTCATAGTAGAGGAATAGCAAAATTGGCATGAAAAATGATTATCTTGTAATGCAATTGCCTCCAAAATAAGGAGAAATGTAGTTTAAGACCCGCCATAATATTGTTTCCTAGGTCGTAAACTTGATGTGCAATCTGGGATTTAAAATATTTACTAAGATTTCATGCAAAGTACAGTATTCGAAGTGACCAAGTATGTCTCCAAATCATACATTACAGACTATTTTTAAGAGGGAGGAATAGGGACTAAGATAACCTTTCAGTAGACAGAAACAAAGGACAGTTATCACACCAAAGCATTTGAATGTCCTCTCATGAACACCTCTTTATTATGAACAGTTCTTCAAACTGCATACAATTCCTTTACCTGCCCCCCAAAAGACTGGTTTGCCACCTAGATTTCTTTTGTAAAGTTGGCACTACCTTTGGTAATAATCAAAGCAATTTTTAGAGTACCCCTGCAATGTGCTGTACATCTCCAGATAACTTTATGAAATATAATAATGCAGTCAGTTAATACTGACAGCATACATGTACTACAGTCTCAGACAAAAATAGTTGGGACACTTAGGCCAAACGCTTTTTTTTTCCTTCTTGTGCTCCCCTTGCCCATCGCAAATTTGTTTATCGCGGTTTAGTCACCAAACCTTGTACACCAACATCGAGGGGACATGGAGACACAAAAGTGTCCCAACAATTTTGACTGAGACTGAGCTTATGCATCACGAACAAACTAGCAAAAAACTGTTTCTTTCCATGTAGGCTACTGTTAGCCATCTGTTGTTGGCTGATTGTTGAACTTTTTGAGATTTAATATTATATAGCTGTATTGATTAATTTTTAACATCAAGATCAATTTTAATATTTTATCAGAACAACTGCGACAACAGAAAAGGGAGCTGAATAAAACACAGAGGCAGTTAACAAGAGATCAGAATGCTCTTGAAAGACAAGAAAAACAGTTGGTGAGTAGAATTGGAATAGGGTGTCGAAATTATTAGACTCTACAACACCATCGATATGCATATCATATTATCCAGGATTTTTTTGTAATTCTGTACCAATGGAATAGCCACACATGGAATGTGGAGTAGCCCTCATGTGTCATACAAATAACTTTCATTTTTACTCAAAAGAGTGATATGGTGGTCCAGAGATGCCAACCTCTGGAGATAAAATAAAATCAGGAGACTCTCTATTTTGCATTACACCCCCACCCCACCTGCCCACAAAATGACCCAGCCGCCATGGCTAAGGACATTATTATGAAGTCTTACATGAGGTACTTGATGAAATAATCTTTGTCAGAGACTAACTGTGGGCAAAGATGTCCTAGAAACCTTACAATGAATAAAAAAAGTTTGAATTGTGAAAAAGAAATGAGCTAAATTTCAAACCTTGACACAGGAAAGCTGAAAAGTCCATTTTATGCGGGAGATTTGGTGATCCACACGGGAGAGCTGGAGATCTGTGCCCTGTCTGGTAGAGTTGGCATATATGTTTGGTCATTGTTTATATTTCCACTGGTCAGTGCAGCACTTATTAATCTAGGGTCACAAGGTTGCAGTGATCTAGCAGGACCATTTTGCAAGGCACCCTGGATTTTAGAAGTCATAACACTGGGCTCCCTTCTTCCCCTTTGCTCATAAATACAAGCTTGTAAATACTTGTTATAATAATTATTATTATAGGGGACAAAGGAATTTGAGAATCGACCTAGTTAAAAAAAAAAAAAAATTTAATTTAATTTGCCCTGTACCATCTACAACCTAGATCCCCAAGAATAATAAAAAGTAATGTGGTGGAATGCTTACTTTTCTCCTTAACTATTAACCATTTTGGTATTCACAATTTTTCTTCCAGGAAGCTGAAATAAAGAAAATGGCCAAATTAGGAAACAAACAGGTTTGTGAAATCTTGCACACTATGGAATTAATTTGGTATAGACATACACGAAATTACTCCTGTCTGACTCATCATTTCTGTAAGTCACTATAACTTGTTTGCAAAAAAAAACATCCTTACTCTGTCTCTTTTAAAAACTACATGATACCCCTATTCCTACTTCTTATTCCTACCCCTATTCCTACTCTGTTAGGTAACGTAGTGATAGTATTTGAGTGTATGCTCTGGTAGCTGGAATGGTCTTGAAACTACAATTCAAACCACAAAAATAGTCTGGCCATTCCCTCCCCTAGATTTAAAAAAAATAATGATTATAATGATAATTGCGGGCGACAAGAGGAAACCGCAATCCTAATCTCCAGGTTGTTATCACGCATGCGTTGCATGCATGTAGCCAGCATTCATTTGGAGTTCCCCCAAGAATGTATGGAATGCACATAGCGCAATTTGATCACGCTAGTTTGGGCCTTGTATCACTTGTAATCTGATCATGTGTGTTTTGACTATTTGTCACGTGAAACTTATGCAAAGCAAAACAATGGAGTAAAAGCATTTTGACCTTCGATCATTGCCACTTGCACTTCGTAACCTTTGGTTATTACTAGTAAAATAAATAATAATACTAATAAATAATATTAAATAATAATAAATAATAATAATTATTATAATTATTCGTTCATTCATTCAAAATATTTCACGGTTTCTGTTTGGCTCTATCCCCCTGGCTAATTCTTTATAACCAACTGGCATGTACTGTATTTTGAAAATGACAGCAATATACCATCGATTCGATTGTGTAAATAATATGATATACCATTGGTCAACTGCATTTCCAGGTGCCGCAGCCTAACCATTTATTCTTGAATGAACTTAAAAAGAAAATGGCTTTCATGGCCATCCAAAGATGAAATAGCTGAATTTTTAACTAACTGAACAGAAGAAATGGAAGAATACGCAAAATATATCACTCAAAGGGTGTCATCTACTTCTTAAAGGAATATCTGCGAGGAAAAACATCCGTTTATATCCTGAAACCATGCCAAGAGATAGGCCAGAGTTTTAATAAAGAAAGTCTATGACAGGGTTAGCTTGTTAAGAACTTAGAAATATTTGAATGAATTATGAATTTAGCAGGGATAACATCCTCCTCCATTTGCATAATACTTCACATCCACGCAGCTTCATTCAATAATTGTTAAAAATAAAATGTTTTTTTTAACCCCTTGTCACAGGAGTACTCAAGGTGTACCCTTGCAGGAAAACCATCTTGCATTTTAATCCTACTTGGCTCTTTCCCTCTCCTTAGGCTGCAACAACACTGGCTAAGCAGCTGATAAATTTACGAAAGCAAAAAACCAAGAACATGGCGGTCAGCTCACGAGTTATGGCTATTGGACATCAGACACAAACCATGCATTCGACAGCAAAAATGGCTGGAGCTATGTCAACTGCAAGCAAGGTCATATTCAAATTATTTTTTTTAAATGGAAAAATTTCTGTTTTTTTCTCCTTCCAAAATACATGTGCTTATTGGCTAATTAGAGGTCATGTGACATCTAATGATAAAAATGTTTCGCACCAAAATATTTTCTGAGTGGGTAACATTGCAACATGTATCACTATGGCATCTAGTGATTACAGATGGTGCAATGTTCAGCATTCAAAATAAGTCATGTCTGATAGCCCAGGTCTAGTAGATTTTGTGGTTAGACCAGGGTGGATTCTATCCCTCACTAAGCAAGTGAAGATTTAGTTGTGAGGGTATAGTCTGACTAACGAATTATTAGATAAATCATGGTGTGGTATAATTATGGTATAGTATGTCCTAATTACAACTAACCTAAAAAGCAAGCTGGAAAATTATTGATTTTATATAACGTCTGCAAGAAGGTGGTAAAAAATAAGTGGTATAGAACAGACTGCTTCCCCTCTTGCATAGGGCTAATAATGGGTAAGGCTATTATTAGTTCACTTTTGACAAAGATGTTGTTTTAGTGATTTTTGGTGGCATGTGTAGCAGGAGCTCAAAAGAGAGTTGGGTAAAGGGGGAATAGTCCTTGATCATGTGTTCAACTTTCGGTAAACACGAAAACAGTTTGCTTTTGAAAAATTTTGTTAGCACAAGCTGAAAGAGCATATATCTTATATCTCAAAAGTAGTGATTGCAATGGCCACCAAAAATTAGAAGGATTTTTCTGAGAAAAACAACTCTTGCCACCCAGTCACACTTGAGTGGTTTTCTATACAACTCTTGTAAATTCTTCTTGTTAAATCTTTCCCTTATGCATTTTTAAATGCATGATTAAAAGGAGATTTGAGCCCCATAATGCATAGGAAATATTTCAGGACAGTTTGAAAATTTCGAAATTAACAAGGATTTGTTTGGAAAACCATTCAAGCATGACTGAGTGGCAAAAGTTGTTTTTCTCATACAAATCACTCTAATTTCCAGCAGCTGTTGCAATCACTACTTTTGAGAATTATGGCTGAAAAATGCTTTTTCAGTTTCTGCTACCAAAATTTTTCAGAAGCTCGTGATCAACTAATGCAATCTGTTGCATTCTCACATGCCTAAATTTTTCTCCAATTTTTCTGCCTGTCAATGCAGGCTATGATTTTAAGCTCCCAGCATGCAAAGCTGCCTAATGCAGCTATTCCAAAAGTCGACAATATAAGTTAACAACTTGATGTTTTCTTACACCTCTAGACAATGGGAAGTGTAAATGCTCAGATGAATCCAGCACAATTACAGAATACTTTGAAAAACTTTGAAATGGAATCAACAAAAATGGACATGAAAGAAGAGATGAGTGAGTTTATCGTTACTCTAGTTTTTTACTACTTCTACTTTGTAGGACTATGATTGGTTTTGTTATAAGCTGCTGCTGAAGCAACAGATTTTTTATATTGATTCATGACCCCTTTGTTCTTATATTTGGAAGATTTTCACATAGCGAAAAAAATCCTTTTAGCGCTTTTTTTGTAATCCAAATCTCAAATTATTTGTCTCCTGAATTTTTACAAAATAAATTGCCTGTAAAATTAAGTAACAGAGAAAGCATCCTAGGGTTTTTTTAAAATCAAATTAAATTAGTGAACAGTTATGAACGGTGTGTAATACATTTTCTTGCAGTTAATGAAACATTAGATTCAATATTGGACGAGTCTGGAGACGAGGAGGAGCAGGAGGCCATTGTCAATCAAGTTCTAGATGAGATTGGCATCGAAGTATCTGGAAGGGTAAGTGTGGAGTGGGGAAGCGTTGTAAAATGTGTGAAATTCCATACCGATGATGTGTCACTACCCAGAACGTGTTAGTGCTTCTGTTCGACCGTGCCGTGGGGTTCAACCAATCTAGGGCACTACCCAGATCTGGGTAGCGACACGTCATCAGTATGGAATTTCTCCGCACGTTTCCCAGATGTCATTTCGCGGGGAAACCAAAGATGGCATCAGAAATGTCAGCTGTTTTTCACATGCTACGTAAGTGGGTACCAAAGACATACTGCGGGGGGTAATCCCGCGATAGATTAACATCCCATCCAGGGGGGAGTTGCAATTTCTCAATTCCCCCCTGGCTCATTTTCATGTTATAAATTCAGTTTCAGACTGGTACTAATGTCTCTTTATTATATAAACACCAATGAAATACCAGGTAAGCTTTCGAGCAAAAACATGATATCTTCACACGTGAAAATAACATGTTATTTTCACATGTGAAAAAATCACTGTTGCTATGGCTACATAATAAATCGCGCCTTTCGCAGGATAAAACTGTTTCAGTGAAATAGTTTGGCATTTCGTTGGTGTTTATATAATAAATAGAACATAACATGGCCGCTTGGAGATACGAGATTTCTCTTCTCGTGTTGAGAATATTTCACTCGTTCGCTGCGCTCACTCGTGAAATATTTTTCAACACTCGAAGAGAAATTTCGTATCCCCGCGCGGCCATGCAATATCCTGTATGTATCCTAACCCTGATAACTGTCTATTAGAGCTACATGTAGCTTAAATCGACTAGTTCATTTTACATTTGCCGTTGTAAATATTAACAAAAACAGTGGACAACGGAGGAGACGCAGAAAAAGTAATGCCTATCCACAAACCATTGTTTGCGTTCTTCCGCCTTTTATGTTTACAAATGAGCGGTACTGGGAACAACGATTTTGTCAAATGGGAAAAGACATTTCGGCCCGAACGACCGAGATAACCAGAACGGTCAAAGTGGACCACCTTCAAAGCTGGTCCCGAATATTCCGGTCGGACCAAACCGAAATGGACGGTTCCATTTGATGTTCCAACCGAATTTTCCGGAATTTTAGGTTGAATGGAAAGCGCCCGTAGAATCTGTTTTTAAGGGTACGCTCCACAATGAGCCTCATCCTTCGCCTCGCCCCAAGTAAGGGGAATACCGGAAGAATCCGAAATCCCACTAATGATTGGAATCCAGAATCCAAGTTCCACTGATCCAGCATCTGGAATCCAGAATCCAAGACTGTGTTGGATTCCTTTACATGGGGCGATTCACCCGGCATTTGAATGAATATCTCATTATTTCTCTTTTACTTTAGATGGCAGAAGCACCTTCCGCTCATGCAGGAAAGTTACCAACTGGTCAGCGGGCAACTGCCGCCAAAGGATCTGATGCAGATATTGAAGAGATGCTGGCCAAACTTAAAGCATGAAAATAAAAATGTAACCAGCGTAATTTTATTTTTGTTGTAAGTGCATTCCCTTTTTTGTCCGTTTAGCGTCGTCTTACCGACCCAAATATTTGGCATTTTCGAAAAATATATATAAATAAAAAGGACCAGTCTAACTTTTTTTGTGACCATGCCTTGTTGTTTCCAGGCTGCACAGCAATGACGCTGGTTTTTCAGGCCTCCTGTTCTCAGACTTCTTGTCAGTATTGGCCATATTCACACTAGAGACGGGTTATCCTTTGGATAATTCGCCTCAGCCAGATAACACGTCTTAATTAGAAAATGGAACGGTCTTAATTGGATGGACAATCCGCCTGACTAAGTCCATCTGTTTCTCCGTCAATTTTGACGGATTCTGAAGATGGATTATCCATCTCTAGCGTGAAAACGGCCAGTGATTTATTTTTTTCATCCGACCGACCGACCCATCCCCAAAATCAGGAGAAAACGCAGTCGACGCTAAACAAAAAAAGGGATGGCCCTAATAACATATTAAAATATAGCGGAGAGGATAATGTTTACTTAATGAATATAATACTTGATCACGTTCATCGCAACATTTTTGGTTAAATAAAATGTCCACAACTTATTTTGTCAGTATATAAAAAAAACACTGTCCATACATTTTTTTTCCAAGGTTTTGCTGTAATTAAAACTTCAAAAGCATTTTGACAAAGTCAAAGACAACGAAGAAGTTGTCAAAATTCAATAGATAAAATATTTAGTAACATTAAGGAAAAAATTGTCAGTTTTCGTTGGCTAAGAAAGGAAGCAACAAGAAATAAAACGGATGATATTTCCTCTTTTTCATTTTCTTACATGATCGTTTTTTCATTAAATTTGGGATGAATAAGCAGTTGTAAATTTCTTCCGAAGATCGCAAACTTTGGCGAGCAATTTGGTTATTTTATTTATTTTTTAAGTTCGATCGCGTCCGGAATACAGCTCAAAGAATCCAGAATCCCGTGAACGATTGGAATCCAGAATCCAAGTTCCACTGACAGAGACTGATATCCAGTACCTGGAATCCTGGAAACCTGAATTCCCTTACACCAGGCGATTTTAACTGGACTGCCATAATACTGTGCAGCCGCCCCCTCCGCTCAGAAAAAAATTACCGCTTCTCCGATATTATCTGAGGGGAGGTGGCGGCTGTACACAGGCCACAAAATAACCTTGTCGCCGACCATTGCCGGACATGAAGGAGACAAACCATAGTGTCCCTATCATACGGGTGTCCGTATTAAGTGCGGGGAACGGGGCCCTCAAAACAAGCGAAAACGTCACGGACACATGTTTTATCAATATCAAGCCGAAAGCAGACATTTTCAATGGAAAACTTTGTTTAAGTTCTTAACTTTAACAGTAACAAGTTCGTCCTAAAGAAACCCAACGATCTTTTATCACAGTAGGGGACTAAAAATTAAGTCAGTGTTCTTAATACACGATTATGTAATCCGTGACCGCTTACTTTGTCTGACAGTTTTAGTTTGCAACTCAGCCGGGTGGACTTAATGTAGACAGAACCTTTGAAAGGTCATTTGCCTTTCTGATGGGGTTTTTACTGGTAACATATTAAAGTCATAGACTGTGCGCAGATGAACAGCATCCTAAGCGAATCGAAGTTGACGATATATGGGTTAATTTTAGAGAACATATACGAGCTTTTCGTCGATCGGAACAACTGAAACTGTCCGTAATATACGGATGTCCGTATTAAGCCGGACCGTAGAACGTCCCCCCGGGAGAGTATTTATTTCAAACACGTGAGTTTAATAGAGACGGGCGGTAGGGCTTATTTGAGGGAGGGGGCTTAATGGCTATAGAGGATTAGCTTACTAATCTCGATGAACGATATTCATATTTTTGTTACAGAACCAGAATCAGTCGTGTTCGCGGACACAAGTTATAGAGTGTTATAGGATTTATTAGTTTGCGGCTGGGAGATGGCTTAACCTCATTCAATAAAGATAACAGTGCTAACTTTTTTGGTTAAGAAGATGTACAATGAAGCTATCCGAGGTGTCTATTATTTGACAATACGCAAAAAAACTTTAAATTAAATCTCCTGCTCGTAGTCCTAGAATCTAAAGGTCAGTATTGAGGTTATCCTGACGGGTGTATTCACTAAAGACTTGTTTTATAACAGTAATCGGTAAACAATATTTTTACCACTTTACCAAGTTTTTCCTTTTCCTTTTAACTTTTCCACAACCTTTTTCTTCTTTTTGAGGAATTACCATAGCTGGTCTTGCTCGCGTTTATACGAATATGGAATATTGTTACATCCCGGGTGATATTAGCGATCGATCCCATACGTTCGCAAAATTGCTGGACCAAATTATTTCATGATCGCAGTCATCGCTGTCTTCCAATCCAAGATTGTCATGTGTGTTTTAGAGCAAAATTGCATGAACTTGGCATGAAGTTCTAATCGGCGAGTCGTTGAGCGTGAAGTGCTAATCGAGTGGCCTTAGAACTGGTGAGAACGTCCGTGACTCTAAATTCCCCGTGTTTCCCTCCGTCGATGAGAAATCAGTGGTATACTATGGTGTAAAAGGTTGGGATAGGTTTAATTTCTATATATGATATATACTGACTGTAATTGCTACAACATGGTATAGAAATTCCTCTCATATACCTTTACGAGTCTTGTGGTGGAGCATGTTTTTTTTTTTATAGGTATTCATTCTTATTTTTTTAATTATTTATTTTGTACCGAATATTTTAACACTGAATATGTAGATAGACTGTCATGAGTTTCTCACTAGCTATTAACCACCCCCCTCCCCCCCCCCCCGCCAAAAAAAAACGCTTTTCACAACTTCCCATAATTCTCTTTGTATGTCTGTTTGAAATCAGAGCCCGTATTAGACTCCAGACGTAGTTAATCG
>NC_133201.1:50418075-50485575 GCF_958299795.1 Porites lutea | reverse complement strand
GTGAAATACGAAAATTACTGCAAAAAATAATCAGAAAACATATACTGACACCGGGGGAGGGTGGTTACTCTTGGTAAATCTTTAGGTCGTATATAAATTGACGTCAAGGAAAATCAAACTTGAGCTGTCTTGGTTACCTTCAATGACTACAGCTTTCAAATATTGGGCCGACGCTTGTCTCAACCCTACGAACGGCCCTTACATCTGAGGACACCGAAGATTCGAGCAAATCAAAATCGGCATGTTTTGATAAGATCTCCGTTCGCCTTGAACTCTTGCACTGACTTGATCTCTTCTTCTCTTTGTTGAATTTTCAATCATTCTATGGTCTGGAGTTGTTATATCCATGCATCTATTCACTCATTTACACACACCCACGCCCGCTTCCGACGATTGTAACTAGTGAATATACATCGTTTGCCACTGCAAAAACAAAATCGTGTAAGTTAAGTTAATTTATTTTATTTTTTTTGTAATCAGTCATATCTGGCAGAGAAAAGAGAGGGGCAGCACACTTTGATGTGATCACCGACATCAAATCGATCACACCCACTGTATATTGTCAGGAGCCGATTAAACTTGTTGGCCAATTTCCCTCTTTCGTCACCACTTTTTTTACTACAGAAATATGCGGACGTTCTCGAAAACAATTAATTAAAATTAATTTCGCGGGAAAGCCTGTTTTAAAAATAATTCTTTACGGGAAAGGGTTGACTCAAGGGTACAGCACGTATGGAGGCTCCAAGTAATCGGCTCCTGATGTGGTTTTAGAAGCTATGCCCTTATGGATAATGGATTTCCAAACAACTGCTGCAACTGAACTATATTCTATTAGAAAACCTCACATTACAAGAGTTCTGTATATTTCCAAATCTCTCGCTAATTATTGGAAAGGACATAGAAGGACATTATTAGTTGTCTCGTAAGATTTTCTTTATATCGATTATGCAATAGACATTGTTGCAATGAATTTTATTTTAATAGACTCAACCACAAGGCGTGTTAAATTAGTCCGGGCTCTTTCTTTTTCGCTTCTTAATTATTAATTAAACACGCCTTGTAGGGGTGTTTGTCAATGCAATTTTCGAGTAAGTGATGAGTTTAAGGCTTATGTTTTCAATTTATGCCGTTTTATAATTTGTTTTGCATATTCATAAAGAATTCATAAAGAGTTTTAGCACGAAGCCTGAAGTTTCGATCGGGTTGCTCTAACATATTAATAATTATCTCAATTGAATAAGTGCTTGAAGTCTAATTATGTTGTTTGCAGGGCAAAATTAAGTAGAATCGAGTCACTTTAAAGTTGCAAACACTTTTCAGGCGATAGTTCTGGGTTTTGCCTGATATTTCAATGTCACATAGTAGCTTGTCGTCACTCTACAATGCCTTTAATAAAGCACATGCAAAGAATATAAGGATATACCTAGAGAAGTGCTTTTTTTTTACCAAATCAGCTCGCCGACAAAGAACATGCAGAGAAGAAGAAATCGTGAGAAAAAGAAGAATCGTGAGAGACATTTCACTGATCTTTAACGAATTTAAAGATGCTCCTTTGTGATTTCTGTGCAATTTATGTAAAAGACTGCAAAACAGTCCGTATTTTTGCATATTCAAGTACGCGCGAGCAGTCAAACAAAAGGTCTGGAACGAGGCTGAAAACACGCCCTACGGGCGTGTGAGGCTCGCGCGCTTCGCGCGCGTAAGACTCTTACGCCACGCTTTACCGATTTCTTAATAATAATATTTAATACTTATATTGCGCTTTTTCTATAAAAATACTCAAAAGCGCATTACAATATTATTAATAACTAAATTAAAACCAGTAAAATTACCCGGTAAAATTACAATATTACAATATTAACATTACAATATTAAAAAAAATAAAAATAATAAAAAATAAAAAATAAATAAATAAATAATCTAACTAAAAGCCTTTTTAAATAAATATGTTTTAACAGAGCGTTTAAAAGAGTCGATTGATGTTTCCTGTCTAATTGGAAGAGGAAGACTGTTCCATAAAAAGGGGGCAGCCATCGATAACGCGCGATCTCCCAAAGTCTTCTTCGTTCTTAGCCGACGTGTTTCTAACAATATACCATTACTGTTACGGCGTAGTTGGTAACGTGAGACCGGTAAGACAGAGACAAGATCCTTAAGATAGCTAGGCGCAACACCGTGAAGAATCTTAAATGTAACAAGGAGAATCTTAAAATCTACGCGCAAGCGCACTGGTAGCCAGTGGAGTTCTCTTAGCAAAGGAGTAACGTGACAATACTTAGGTCTACAGTAAACCAATCGAGCACTGGCATTCATGACTCTTTGAAGTTTCTTAATTTGATACTCAGGAGCACCGTACAATAAACCATTACAGTAGTCAAGCCTGCTTGTGATGAACGCGTGAACAAGCCTCTCGGTGGACTCACGAGACAAATACTTCCTAATGTGCCGGATATTGTACAAATAATAAAACGCGCTAGCACAAGTCTTAGTCACATGAGTCGACATGTCCAGATGAGAATCGAACCAAAAAATCTTGACTGATGTGACTGACTGATTTTGAGAAAAGACCGACTGTTTTGCGGTCTTAATTTATGTAATGAGTAAAGTGTAATGGCGCGAGGATGGTTCTGATTCCATCTCTGTACTTATTCAGAAAGGAAAAAAAACCATGAAGGGTGAGAATGAAAAATCTAAGAGCCCTTTTTTCATGTATAGTTATTGGGGATTTTGGACGCGAGAGAAACGCGAGGGACGCGCAAGGAGGGAGGGAAACCCCTGCAAGGAGGCCATTGACCTCTCCATCCCGCCTACTATTTATGTATGCAAAAAAATCGCAGCTGTGAATGACTAGCTGTCAAATAAGTCTAGCCACGATGACTTATTTTCACTATTAAAAGGTTTCATAAGATCTTTTCCACAATCTGAAATCATACTTTCATACAAATTTGTTAAACCCCTCCCTGACTAGTCGTTTGTTATCCGCGACATCTTTGCGGTCAGTTTCTGTCCCGGGTTTCTGTGTGTAGTGAGTAAGGAGAAATTAATTCGACAATAAGGAGCCGGAAAGAACTGCTTGCAACATCTTTACCATGTTAAAATTTTTTTTAACTTCGATCGCGGTATAAATCAGGAAAACACAGCGGTCCAAAATATAGCAATCTAATTTCACAGAGTTTTCTCAGCAGGGGCCGAGAAAAACAAGTTCAATCTAAAAATAAAACCAATATTTGTGGTTTATCCCAATGTTTTGATTAACCTGCGTCTGCTACGTGACCAATTGTGTATGAGTTTTTTTTAACATAACAAAAGAAATTCAATACACTGAAATATCATATAAGCACCCTGGTCTCCAGTATCGATTATCAAAGAGTTCATCTCTTCCTCCTTGAAGCAACGAAACACGTACTGGCTAAAGCCTTTCTCATAAAACAAAATCAGGTAAGATAACTTACAGCTTTTTTGTGATATGCAGAACCAAAACAAGCAGATGTTTTCCCCTCCTTTTAATAATGGCTGTTTTTGAACTCTTGCAAATTGTAAATTGCTACTCTTGGCGGTGCTTTTAAAGTTGCTTGTTTCTATCATGGTCTTCGCAAATGCTCGTGATTTTATCGATGTTAGAAAACAAAAACGGCTTATTCACGGACCGCAGCTGCCCGACGCTTTAAACCGTGATCGAATTCGGGATCAAATTTGAACGCTCTTGCTGACAGTCTGCAACACAGTTGTTTGTTTTTCCCCCGAAATCCGGGTTTTGCAAGTCATCTTACTTTCCGTTTGACACTCGCTCCAGAACTTTCGTTTGACTGCTCGCATTCTGAACCAGAGTGTGTCAGCTGCTCGGCAACACAGTTGTTTGCTTTTCCCTCAAAACCAGTTTTGCAAGCCATCTTACTTTCCGTTTTCACACTCCAGAACTTTCGTTCTGAACCCACAATGAGAGCTGTTCGGCAGTTTATCTAGCCAGTGTTCACAGTCCCCTATTTTTTCGTGAAATTGTTTAATTAGATATACCGCGTCTTACCCGGCTCGACTGTTCACAGTCCTCTATTTTTCCGTAAGATCGTCGAGATCGAGCGCTGGTTACAGGCTGCCATGTTGCATGAGTGTCAAAACTACTTTGGGTGCGGGTGGCGGTTTGAGAGGAAGCGAGAAAAATAGAGGGACTGTAATAACATCAATGCAGCTCGCGTTCAGGAGGCGTGACAGGAATTACACGCCCTTTACCATTCATTAAGTAAGAAACTCCGCTGGCCATGAAAAACATGCCAGACACATTTAGCA
Source organism: Porites lutea (assembly GCF_958299795.1). Taxonomy (NCBI): domain Eukaryota; kingdom Metazoa; phylum Cnidaria; class Anthozoa; order Scleractinia; family Poritidae; genus Porites; species Porites lutea. Next base: position 50,481,291 of record NC_133201.1, on the reverse strand, counting down.
AAAGAGAGAGAAATCAAAAGAGACTGGCTCGCTTTAAAACCCATCGTCTTCCCCACATTATTTTAATGTATTTTGCCCGGGGTATTTTGCCCATGTAACTTTAAAAAATCATATCTCTGGTGTTATTTACAGTTCAAGATCAAGCTATACCTCATTGGAAAGGGAAAAGAATATCCTTTCGAAAAAAAAAATATTTCGGTCGTAGGAAACCCATAATATTCCGCCACAAAAAAATTTAAAAAGCATATTTTGCATAAAATTTTTTTAAAATTTTAAAGAATCTCATTCAGCTAGGAAACTTCTTTATTTTGGGTGATATGGTAGTAACAATTTTTTTTCATCAATATCTAAGCAAAAACAAACTAAAATCGTTCTAAAACATTGAGCCACTAGAAATTTCCTACAAATTTTTTTCTGCACGCTCTCATGATTATGCTAATTAGATTATCATTTTCTTCACTTAGACGCTTTGTTACGGGGGGTGACAGCTCTAACATGGGCTGTTTCGGGAGAAAAACAAATTTATTCCGGGAATCTGGAGATTTTGCCGGGAATAGGGAAACCTGGGAAATTTTTCGGGAAATATAAGATATTTTCGGGACATTGAGCAAAGATTTGATATTAAATGTTATCAAACAATATATATACAGTGATATGCAGCCAGTGTATGCGCTGTATTCTGTGTATTTTGACACTTGAAAACGGCTGAACTCCCCATGATATGAAAAGACCAATCAGCAACGTTTCCGACTAAAATAGGATGAAGTTCAAGTGCCTGATTGACCACGTGCAATCCCCAGCGGATTGACACAAGAACCGTACCGGTGCAAGGCACATACTATCAGTTCACCAGATCCCATCATTTATTAGTTCAAGGGTATTTTTACGCTGCACGTTAACGAGTTTTAAGAGCACATTCCACTGACTGCATACTTGAAAACTTGGAAGAAGTACGTAAGAAGTATGTAAGAAAAAACGAAACTCATTTAACCTTGTTAAACACAAATGAGGCCATAAAAAGTAGTATGTCTGTGAAGACTCTTTAATCATCCTGATCTCGTCGGGGTCCTTCCGATTTTGCTCGCGAATCTCGAATCCCGATCAATATGCGCTCGGGATAAAATTTTAAACAGTTGTTATGAAATTTTCAAATGAATTCTCATGATACTCATACAATGACGCCACACAGAGTATACTTAGCTGACAGTGATATCCAGAGCAATTTCAAAAACCGCACAATTTGTATAAAATAAAATTGACTACTTCTACGCGAAGTCACGCCAATAAAAATAAGCATAAAAAGGACTATTGATCTAGACAACATTTTGGACAGAATTTGTCCTCTCAGAACACTAGAAATGGCGTTTCAGAGCACCAAGATTTCAAAATTTTCTGGGGGAGCATGCCCCCAGATCCCCTCAAGTAGCTGGACCCTTCAATGCACGCCTGATTCATCGGCGATTAAAAAACAAAAAACACGATTTTATATACTTAAAAAGTTTGACAGTCTTTCTGTGTTAACATGATACCCTCTAAACGAAAAAATAACTAAGGTTAGATAATTAACAAGTTATATACTGTTAACAAGAAGCTGCAAAAAATCTCTAATCAAAATTTTAATTTTAATTGTTAAAACAACTTTGGAGAGTTAAACATTTATGGGGAATGCCACCGAAAAATTCGGGAGGGTCGACGAAATTTCCGGGAGGACATAAAGTTATTCATAGGACTGCCCAAACAGCCTTTGTTAGAGTTGTCACCCCCCGTCTTTGTTTCCTCGATTCCCAAAGAAATATCGAGTTAGAGACAAGCAGACATGAATTTGCTGATACAATTCATCAAAATAAGCAAGAATTTGACGGCCAAAAGCGAAGCGAAGGCAAAACGGGAAGGAAATCGTCGCCGTTTCAAGAACATGTGGCACAGAGTTCGGCGATCGGCGATTTGCATGCACAGATTCTAAGTGTTTCCTTGCTTCAATTTTCGCGTTTATTTTGCTTGTTATCCTCCCAAATCCTTCAGAATAGTTTTCTTGACTTGTATTTGGTTGACATTCGTCGACACAAGCATGCATTCTTCGCAAAAATTCTCCGCGACTCACCATAAAATTCAAAATTTTCGAAAGCTCGGTGTGTCACGGTCAAAAGTCCACAGGGGCTGGAACTAGGCAGGTGATTGGCTAAATCTATTAACTTCCTTTGTGCCAAATTTGGGAGCAATCGGAAGTAACGCAATTTTTTGCGAATCTTTTTCCGGTTTAGGTCTTGGGAGAACGTCTAAGTTTTTCCTGCCTGAAGTAGTTCAAAGGGGCACAGTCACGACCAGTGCATGCTCATTGAGTTCTTCTTATTCAGACAAATGTTTGCAAGGTCCGCCATATTGAATTTTAAGGGTATCAGCGAAACTTTCTTCTAGGTCTGAGAGGTTTACATAAATCGAAAAAATGATTTATTGCCTATAGCTTCAGCAAATAGGGAAAGTGGACCTGAATCGAATTAAGTACATACAATGACCTCAACATTTTAAGTTAAAGTGGTAAAAATGTCGCTTCAGTTAGTCACGTGATGCGACACGTGACCATTTTCCTGAAAATCGTAAACAATTGATAAATTGTTGAAGGGTTTTAAGGGAAGAAGTCAAGGAGTAATATTTTTCAGATTCATATTAAATATTTCTAGCTCTTTACGATTGGAATGACAATCCAACTTCAACTTTAACATCAACTTTATTAAAATTTGCAAATATAACAAAAAATATATTGGGACTGGCCTGCAGTTAGCGAGGCTATTCGTGGCAGGCCAGACTACATAATTTAATTTACTACAAACTAGACAAATACAAAGAAATTAGACGTTATATAAGTGTATATGTTTTACAGTAAATAAATACTATTCTACGTAAAACAAGGACAACATTAAAGTGAAATTTAAATTTAAAATTAAAATGAAAATAAAGGACAAGAGAATTACTTTTTCATTTTCACAATAATCGTGTCCACATCAATATAGGAGTCTTCAGTTTGAAGGATAACGAGTAGCATTACTTTTAGTCGTCTTTTAAAAGCTGTTTTCGGTCTTTCTTTAAGAATTTGAGGTATCCCATTCCAAACTTTGACCCCAACACGCGAAAAAGAATTTTGTTTGACATTGATTCGAGATTCTTTAGTATGAAAATGTGCAAAGGTTGAGGAACGTGTATTGTAAGTATGAACACTAGAAATTCGAGAGAAAAGTTTCAAAATATTATCCGGAGCAGTGTATTTATTTACATCATACATAAGACTACAAACGGATTCATAATATAGAGACTGTAAAGGTAGAATTTTTGCATTGACAAAAAAAGGTCTTGCGTGGTCGTTTGTTTCAACAAAAAAAATTTAAACGCAGAGCGTGTTTTTGAAGGACAAAAATTTGGTCAAGGAAAGTTTTACACGCGTTGCCCCAAGAGATAAGACCGTAAGTTAGATAAGGTGTAATTAGTGACTGATAAATATTTAGGAGGGTGCAAGTGGGATCAATATGTCTTAATCTCGCAATTAACCCAATTTTTTTACTTATTTGGTGTGCAACAGAGTGAATATGGGTCTTCCAAGATAGATTTTCATCGATTAACTGTCCAAGATATTTAATAAAGTTTTTGCCTTCAAGGGTAACATTAACCTGGGGATCATAGGTGAGTGTTTTTGGTATGGACGAAAAATTACATGGTTTGACTTTTTAATATTCAGAGAACGTTTATTTGAAGTCAGCCAGTTATACAAGTTGTGTAATTCTGCATTTACTGTTAGTTCCAGTGTCTTTAAATCTTTATGAGCATAAAGAGCGTTAGTGTCGTCAGCAAAAAGGAAAAATTGGAGTTTACTCGAACAATATTGGATGTCATTTATATAAAACAAGAAGAGAAGTGGGCCTAGGACAGATCCTTGGGGTACGCCGCAACTGATGTTTACTTTACTAGATATATGAGAGCCAATTTCAATAGTTTGTGTGCGATTTGATAAATAAGAAGAAAACACGGAAGTCATAATAATTTAGTTTATCAAGTAAAATAGTATGATTCACAGTGTCAAAGGCTTTTTTTAAGTCAATAAAAACGCCACATGAAAAGAGTTTTTTGTCCGTATTGGTTTGTATGGTTTCTACCATATCAAGAATAGCATGTTGGGTTGCGTGAGCTTGACGAAAACCATATTGAGACGAATGTAATAGGCTGTGCTTTTCAATAAAGTCTCTCATTCTGTCGTACATAATTTTTTCGAAGATTCTATTGAAATTTTATAATAATGAAATTGGCCCATAATTAGAAGTGTCAGTCTCGTCGACAGCTTTGAAGATAGATATAATTTTTGATATTTTAAGTTTTGGGGGCAGGCCTCAAGAGAGACAGATGTGTTGAGAATGTCTGAAACAACTGGAGATATGACTTCACTTGAGTATTAACAAGTTGAGTAGGACTGGAGTATAAGCCATGCGATTTGCTGTTTGGTATAGATAGAATTTGAAATTGAATTTCGGGTGGAGGTACAAGTTTGAAGAAAAACGAAAGTTCTGGCGAACTGGACTTTCTTAGGAACTCTGTGAAAGGGGCGCTCTGCCGGTGGTAATTTGCTTGCTAAGATGTCGCCAACATTTGAAAAATGTTTATTTAAGATATTAGGTATACCCGAGGAATCATTAGTAAGGTTATTGTTGTTATCTGGGTCTTTTAATTTACCAACAGATTTACACTTTCTTTTCCAGCGATTTAATAATTCATTTATGCGTTGCTATCCATTGCGTTTCTATTAGAAAATTATGATTGCCAAAGTCATTGCAAGGGCGAAAATTTCTTTTGGCCAGAACCTCTTTACAACCTCTTATTTGATAGGTTCTTGTTGCCTGAAGCTCTATTGTTTCAGAGTTGGGGTTCATTGTTAGTTTTGTTTGGGTTAGGGCTATCTACTTTTTCTAAACCAATCCTGTGAGCAGTTCTTAGAGCTTCCGGCGCAAGCGAAAATTTAGTCTTAAATAATTCAAAACTTTAATTTTACACTTCGAGTCACTCATTGCAAACTTAGAAAATAAAATATGTTTTTCTCTATCAGAAACGCCAATTATTAAGCCATCCAAGGTAAATTCGCCACCAATTCCCCATTCTCCTTCATTTTAAAATTTTGACCACGTGACTTGTCACGTGACCATAAATATGCGTTAAGGCAAAGAAAGCCTCACGACTTACATTTGGCGAAAACGTCACCTTGTTCTAGATATCCTAGTATCAGGTATTGCAAATCCGATCATATTTTCTAAACACCCCTTTGATCCCAGTCCTTAAACCCCTTTGACGCTGTTGAGGCTGTTTGTTGAATTCAACTCAATTTACCAACCGTATTCTGCGCATTTTGTGATAAGTACAGTCTAGCCTGTGAAATTAATTGCATTTAACTTGTCTCAGAACTACTGTTTCTCATCGTAAGTCCCAAAGCTGCCCAGGGAAACTGGCCAGCAAAGGTCGAGAAGGGTCTCAATGGGGTGGTAGCTTTGACGGTTGAAGGTTATTAAGTGGAAATTTGCTCCAAGAGTTTATTAAATATTAACTTCTGTATACTGTCGTGTTTTGGAGGTTGTCTTGGCCTTTCACAAACAAGATTTTGAAATAATTTCAGATATACTAAGCAAGTTCTAAGTTCTTGTGATGTCTAGAAGGAGTGTTTTTTAGAACGTGGGAACTGGTTTTCCAGTTTGGAGTTGGATTCGTCCGGAGCCAAAAGTCCATGACGATCAGCTGAAATACTAATAAAGCAAGTTTGAAATGCCTTGTACCTTTTGACCGTTAATATCAATCTGCAATTTTGACGGCTGACGGTTAAGCCCATTGAGACCCTCCAAAATGCTGAAACTCTTTTCGCGCTGATTTAATCACGACGAGCAAACTCGACAAATGTTATAGCTAATCACGTTTTACTTAGCTGAAATCTACGTGCTCGCATGCTACTAGCATTATCTGAATTACCAATCTGGCCACCACCAAGTATTCCACAACACTATTCTGGGCCTCTGGGCACTTAAAGCTGCGGAGGATTGTCGGGTTGAGGTAGTAGTACACGGTAGGTACCAGTATTGATAAAGTTGTCTTTTTCTCTCAGACGTTTGAGCTTGTCACCATGGATGACAAAGAAAAGATTGGTTCTTCAATTAAGCGCATGAGAGAGGATATATCAGAGCAGAGGGAAAAGAAAAAAAAACTTAAACAAATGGAGTTGTTCGTTTTGGATAATTCCCTTCGTGAGAGTACAGTGGGTCAGCTTCGAGGTCACACGATCGACAACAAGTGGAAAATCTATGAGCAGGTACTGATTTTATTTCATTGACGTATATTATTGACAGGTACTGATTTCAGTGCTATGAGAGAAATAGGTAACTGTTGGGCTCAAATAGAGTATTAATCCAATTATTTTGCTGAAAACTGCCAATAAATAATATCTTAATATCGTAAGGAGAGATTTTCCATGTATTCTTTATTTGCCTCGAATTTCATATCTAGCTTTTAAATATTCGCTTTGCAGTTGTTTTAGCTGTAATTTACATTGAATTTGCATTGAGATGTTTTAGCTACCAAAATGGGTCGTGACATTTTATTGTCCTTTGTTTCAGTTGCTTTGCCTTCGCTTAAGTAATAATCATAGAAAAGCCAACAGTGTTCCTAAACAACAGGCATACCAGTGTTCCGCACCACAGGCACACCAATGTAAAATAACTCAATTAACAGGTATGACACCACAGGCAACTCGAGCTGTTTTGGCGGGAGATAGCACGACCTCCCGGACTTTTAGAGAGAAAAAGCAACAACAAAGTCGAGCCTCCTTTTTCGAATTTATTTTTGTTCGTCCACACTCACCTGGATAACAGAGAAAGAGTTAGAGCGGGTGATTAACAATAAATGAGACGAATTTCGTTAAAAAAAAAAAGAAAATTTATTAGCGGCGGTGAGAAAATGAGAAATGCTAGCGGCCAGCAAGGTGAAAATGAGCTGCCGTGAAAAAAAAAAAGCGAAAAGGAAAACAAGCAACAAAATTTTTGGTGAGCACATACGACAATTCCTCCCTAAAAATAATTTTTTTTCTAGTTAGATCTATTGATTTTGTTGCCGTTCTCGTTGCCGTCGCCGTGTACTATTTAATATACGATTTTATTTTTTGTCTATAAGTATCTAGTTAACGAGAGTTTCGCTTTTAACCGTCCTGAGGTATTAAGAACTTTGAGATCCGATGAAGCGACGGCAGCGAAAACGTCGCTTAAAAAGTGAATTTGCGTTAGTCAGTCTTTATCGCGATTACTAGGGACCTTAAGCATCGGCAACGAAACGGACGACGACGACGACGCTTCGCAACCAAGGCAGACTCGGCCAAGGGTTTTGTTTTCGGCGGGGATTACGAAGTTTAAGCAGTACTGTTTCCCAGACAGACGACGACTTTTTCTTTGCGAAGAACTTTGTCTTGTTACAGTCCTGTTGCGGCATTCAAAGACCTCCGTAACTTGCATCTTATAAGCTATGATGATGGTTTAATCGACGATGGCGAATTGATTTTTCTCTACGACCTGTGTTATTCGATTCTGGAGGCTTTCTCTTCGTTGCGCAGCTTTTGTTTTTGTTGTGAAGTTACAAGTGAATACTGATCTCGAACAGCTCTTGACTTGCAGTTACTCTAAATTTCGGCTGCTGAAGAAAATTCAGTGCTGCTGCAATGTTCTCCCTTATTTGTCCTGTCTCGGGGCTCCTCATAACCACAACATGTTCCGAAGTCCACTCTCTGGAAATAGTTGCCTTTATATTTCACTAGCGGCTAAAAACAACATGGAAAATAAATTTTTGTACGAAAAAATGAACATTTATCCTATAGTACAACCTAAAATGCACGAGTAAACATAGACCGTTACGGAACGAACAGCATCTAATCTAACAGGTTCGGAAGATAGCAGAGGAAAGCTTACTTGTCTTTCCGACTTGTTGTTGCGCAATCCGTCACTCAGGTTTTTAGACAAATTGAACCTGAAAAAGAAATCAAGTTAGCAGGCGAAGAAATCGACGAAGTCGCGGCTTAAGATTTGGATTCTGCTAATCCACAAAGAATATATTTTCTACTTGTACTGAATGACAAGGGGCAAATAGAGTGATTTACACGCAAAAAATATGGTTTTATACTTACCTTTTAGCGACAACGGCAAATCGCCCTGAATTTCGTCGTCGCGGGCTGGACGACGTTTTGACAACCTTACGCATGCCCAGAAGGTTCGCGCGGGAAAATTTCACTTCCGGTCTGCGGCGTCGTTGTCCCATTTTACCGTCCGCGATGCTCCCTATGCCTACCCACTTACTTCGTCAAATGTAGGCAAACCCTCCTAGATTTGAATTCCTAAAAACCATGTCCAAGTTCAGAAAGTGAAATGAAATTTCGTCGTCTCTTTAGCTTGTTTATGTCCTCCATAAAACGTTAAATTAGGCATCTTCAAGTCGTAGTTGTGCAAATAAAACGACAAAGAAAATGTACAAAAAAGTGTGATGCACGTGCAAAGTTGTTGTTTTTCTTATTAAACCTATTGACGTTCTCGCTGCCGTCGCGTCGTCGGATCTTGAAGTCCCTATTGCCATTTGACCTGCTGAAGAATAAACGCTGTTGAGACCAAATTTTAGTCCTGTTTAATCTACTGCTGTACCAGTTAGTGGTTTGACCCCGTCCTACAGAGAAGTCACGGCTCTTCCCCGCAAGCGAGTTGCCATTTGAGTCTAGTTAGTTTTCCCAGTTTTATCGAGAAGTAAGCACCGAGTTCCCGTTAAGCCTCGCAAAGTTCAGTTCTGCTTATCTACTGCTTTTTCTTCCGTCACAATATGTAAAAGTGAGATCTTAAAGTATAAAAAAACAGTAAGGTGCAGGAATTTCAAAGGCGAGAATAGAGAAAATAGTCATTTCCCTCCATTTCGGCTCCGGCCACTACGCATGCAATACAATATGAATCGAAAACCACTAGGTTTATTTTGGCTGTTTCGGCCAAGCACCAAGAGCTATAACAATACGATATACTACAACCACTATTACATTCAAACATGTGTCAGATGAACTAGAACCGAGTTGAGCGACTGTTTACAAAGAATACTGTCAGAACGGAGGCCAGAAAAAAACCTGCTGGAAAAAACCCAGTAGGCAAAAAACTAGACAGCAAATCTGGGTAGGATCCATTGCTCATGCTCTGAAATGCCCATCCTACGAGGGTTACACGGCTCGCAGGTCACTACCCACATTTACTAAGCATGTATTCCGACAAAGCACGGTAAACTCAAAATAATTATTAGAATACAAACGAAAAATAACAAAAAACAAGTTAAAACCCTCGCGAAACTCGATCTGTCATTAAATAACTAAAAAGTAAATGAATAAATAAATAAATGAAAATTACGTTGGCTAAGGGTCGGACCATTAGAAAAGTTACAGGGGGGGGGGGGGGGGGGATTTTCGAACAGCAGGAATTTTTTTTCGTTATCAAATTCCTTGTATGAATTTTTTTTAGCCCATAGCATGAATATTTTTAGGGTTAATTGGCGTGCAATAATTTTTTTCATTTAATTTTCCCTTGCGCGAATTTTTTTTTTGTACTTCGCCCCCCCCCCCATAAGTTTTCTAATGGTCCGTCCCTAAACGAAGTCTCGGCCTAGAATGTTTTCCCATGACGTGATAAGCATTCCTTTATTTCTACCCATGCTGCGTTTCAACTAAAGCCGCCCCAGTCCCCACTGTCCTGGTGCCGCAGAAATATTTTATTTTCGTCGAATTCGTATTAATCAAACGACGGAAATTCCATTTCTTATAATGAGATTAACAGTTAAGATAACTTTTAAAAGAGAGAAAGAGAAATGGTGAACTTTGAGACAAAACGCTTTTGCATATTTTATGTGCATTTGCAATGTTTTTTTTTTTCCTAGTATTTATTACCGTGTCGTAGTAGAGGAACATAAACATGATTGTAAATATTCTTAGTATCATGTCATTATCCTTGTTCTTATTATTATTTGTTGTTATTATGATAACTATCTTTACCGTTAGTAAACGTGTCGCTGCTTATACTTTAGTTAGGGCGTGATCTATTATTAGTATTATTATGATTATGATGATGATGATTATTATTATTATTATATCATCATCATTATCATTGACCAAGAACGTCACAGGGGTCTGTCCACTTTTCTCTGTGTCTCAAGGACACTTCCTAATATTTGATTAGTTATCGTTTTAGGACCATGCTAAGAACCGGCCCCTTATTATAACAGTCAACAGTTACTACCTCGAAAGTTTCCATCACCCAGACCGAGCTATTGTTTCCATAAGCCTTCACTGTTTGACCCAAATGCGCTCAAAAAGCGCCAGTTGCTTCTATTATAGTAACAGTTTCCTTGGCACTGCTATCGCAGCCCGATGCTAAAAGCCCGTTACGCAAAAGAGTAGTTGGAATTACCAGTTACAAAGTTGACTTTTCTCAAGTTGAATTCACCAGTTAAAGAAAAAAATATCAATATTCCACTACTGTAATTAGAAAAGTGATTGTCATGTTTTACTATATTCTTTACATCCAGATAAAAAAGGTTGGCTACAAGAACATCATTGTCGCCTCTTTCTCTCACATGACTCGCTTGGGTGACACCTTTATTAAGCAGCTGCACGATAAAGGCGAGGACTTCACCAACCTTTGGGCGTTCAGCGAGTTCCTGGAATCTGTCGGCAAAGACAAAGTGCCAGATACCAAGACTATTCCAATCGGCATGCGCAAGTGTAAGGAACTGGGCATAAAGAACGTCATCATAGAAGCAGACTTGGTTTGGGCAGGAATCGACTACAAGAAGTTCAAAGTCCGAGACATGAATAAGCTTTTCTCTGAGAGGATGAAATGGTGTCGTGAAAACCTATCGAAAGATTGCAGGATACTCTTCAACTTACGAGACCTTCCAGATGGTATGAAGAAGAAGCCGAAGCGGATCTTTAAGGTAGTAAGGTACCTTTCTTCCCTTCCTCCAGACGAGCGTCCCTTTGGTCTGGTGACCGAAGAATCGGGGAAGTATCTTCCTGAAGAGGTTGGTGGCTGGGTAAAGGCCGTCCGCAACGAAATGGACGAATGTGGGTTTGAGGATGGACATTTGCTTGTTCATGTGCACGAGCAGTGGGGAATGGCAGACATCACCCAGTTAGAATGCCTTGTCAATGGTGCAAATGGTGTTTGGGCGAGTCTCATCATAGAGGGAGCCTCCATGGGTCATGCAAGCTCAACTGTCACCCTGATGAATATGATTCGCATGGGAAACAAGAAGGTCCTTAAGCAGTACAACTGTACGGCTCTACGCAAAGCAGCACAAGAGGTAACCAGAATCACCACCGGACGCGAGGTGTATGACAGGCAAGTTGTGTATGGCGAACGAGCCTTAGATATGGTGTTTGGAATGCCAAACTTTGATCCTGACCCAAACGAGAAAGTTTTTAACATGGCTGAATTCTTCGGTGAAGAACCTGTCATGCGAATGACAACTCTGGCCTCCCCTGGAATGATTGTAAAAAGGCTCAAGAAAATGTTTGGAGATGATCCCCAGTTCACAGAGGATATAGCCAAAAGAATGCTAGCAGTTATGTTGGAAGATCTGCACAAGAACAGGAAAGAAGAGTACATGAGTGCAGTTGGCCTCGCGTTGTTGTTTGATCGGTCTGGTGGCAGTCTTACCGAACAAATGAGCGACGCCATCGCCAAAGAAGAGCCAAAGAGGGTTAACGCGCAACAGCTGATTGCTGAGGTTCGTGCTATGTGGGATGAGTGGGACCTGCGAGATGGTGAGAAAGATGACAAGTTGGAGTTTGATGCCTTCTACAATGGATTCTTGGCACCGTACTTTGGCTGCTACAGGTGTGAGGAGACGAAGCGTGCTTTGAAAGCAATTGACATGGATGAAGATGGAACGGTGGATTGGAACGAGTTCGCCTTGTACCTAAAGTGGGCCGCTCGCCAGTACCCCGAGACCAAAACTGCTGAGGATCTGCTGTCGATAGCGTTCCGTAAAGGTCTAATTCCAGCCATGCAAGACGAGTGTGTAAAAGAAGTCTGAGAGCACGAAAGCCTCTACGCTGTTTTTCTGGGACTTACCAATTTCATGATGTAGTTTATAGCCTTTATAGACATTTAAGAGACAATCGTTGTTCTTTCAAGGTATTTTAGGCGAATACGTTTTAACTTTACAGTTAACTCGCTCCAATTTTTAAAAAAGTCGAGAGGTTGATTTATTTGGAAGGTATTAAGAAGGCATCACCTTAGACTTTCTATTAAAGGCTTTTGAAAATGCAGCAGTCTCGTTCGTTGTCTATGGGTTGTTCGTCTTTTTTGTTATTAATATGACAGATCATTCCTTACACAAACGTTTTCTGCTAAGAAACATCCGTGGAGTGAGAATGATGACCAGGGGCATAGCAAGGAAATTCTGGAGGTACGCATAGTTTTCCGAGTCATTTGTACCCTTCTCCAAAATCATTTTGACGCAGGTGACTTGATTAGATTTCCACTTTTCGGCCTAAGGCAACATTTTGCCCTAAGTAAGAAGTAAGTGTAAATGTTAGCTTAGGGGAGGGATAGGTGGGCCGTTTCCCAGAAACCTAAATTGATCCCACTTTTCTATAAGAATGGTGGGGTAACCATTACGACCGTGTTCTTGTGACGGCTTTCGCGTGCACCTTGGACCGTCGATCTATATGCTAATATATAGATTTAGTATATACTAAAACAGTGGATAGCGTTTTTCGCGCGCTCTGATTGGCTACTCAATCAGTGAATATCCTGCACTATTCACTGATTCACCTCCAGTTCCTCCGAGCGAGCGACGCCAAACTCGCGTAAGTTGCGAGCAAAATGCCTTCCCGGTTTGCTGCCGTAAGCAAACAAAGAAATTTCACAACTAATCAAGCAAGCTGTTTCCGAAATACACGAAGAAGGTGACGAAGTTCGGATTGGAAGTTTTAATAGGTAAAACTTTGACTTTTTGACACGAATTTATCGATAAAACCGGTGAAAAAGTTTTTTGTTTACAAATGCAAATTAAGTTTAAGTCTTGCGTTAATTTATTTAGTTGAGTTGTTCATAAATAAGCTTAAAACTAAATTTAATAATCTTTTTTTATAGAATGATTTTAAATACAAAAAGAATTCACAACTCCTTTTGAAGAAATTTTCCCGCAAGAGCTAAACAAATGCCTTCAAAAGTTTTAATTGTCGGCAAGAAAAAGCGACGGCCGCGGCCGCCCGGTCATTACGCGCCAAAATTGTAATCGTTGGCAACAGTATTTGAGTTAAAAATCGTCATTTTTGTGCTCAATTATCTCACTGTTTTAGTATATACTAAAACAATTATTCACCTCAGTGTCGGTGGCTAGTCGTGGATATTTACCTCACTGCTTCGCAGTTCGGTAAATATCCAGGACTAGCCACCTCCACTTCGGTGAATAATTGTTATTTAGCCAGGGCTAAAAGCGAAGCTCCAATTAATAAATTTATAATTTAAATCAAAAAATAAACTTTTAATCTACAAATCATTTAACTTAAGGGCACATTCATGTGACGTTTGAGGGAAAGGCTAAATTATTTTAGAGTGAAACATCTTACATCGAATTGATAACCTTATATGTACACCCAAAAAATAGCAAACATCTTCGATCACATTCAAGATCACAGTAGATTAGGCCTCGAAAACAAATTCTTGGAAAACAAATCACGCCGAATTTTTTTACGTTCGACAGGTTTACTTTACAAATTCTTGCCAACAAATCTGGGAGTGTTTAAACCAACCTTTTATAATTTTTATACATCACCTTTGAGGTGAAACAGTACTATTTATCATACAGACCTCGGACAGAATGCAGTATTTCACAATTTTTCAAGACAAATTGCACTCAGTCAATATTCAGGACGATCAATCGTAAAGCGAAACCGTTCAAAAATTTCCAAAATCACCCATATGGGCAGCCGGTTCTCGTTTCTATAGTGCGAGCTGTCAGTGTGGTCGAGTGTTTGAATGAACTTTAATAGAGTTAAGCTTCAACATAATAGCGAATTTATTATTTTTTTTTTGTTATTTAATGGTTTCAGTTATAACGATGTGTAATTGTTAGACTACACGCCTAAATCAACCACAAATTACTCCAAACTTCTAACTCTTTTAATACGTGTCGGTGGCGTTTTCCGCCATCTTGCGATTACATCATCTTGGCTAGAGCCAGTCCTTTTCGATATTATTCTAACTAGTTCCAGTTCTCTACATTCTCCCCCTCTGGAAAAAGATGTTGTCCTCAACATGAACGGATAGACCATAGTCTCTTGTGGGTTATCTCGTGTAACAGTTCCTCGTATTCTTGTATCTCATTATTGGGTCAACAAAGTTATCCTGGTTGATCAGGCCAGAATGTTCGCTTAAGTTGCCCAAATGTTACTGTGTTATCTTTACTGCACTGTACTGTTCGATAACGCGCCTATATCGATTGTTTGCCCGTACAAAGAACATGTAGAGATCGAGAAAAAAAAAAAATCTCCTAATAAAACAAGGTTGTACCTCTTAAAACGAACGACATGTGAGTTATACTATACTAAACATTTATCCGTCTTATCTAAACGAACGTAATTTCAATTGGTCCAAATCAGTTCCTTTCTCTTCAAGTTAATGCCACCAGGCTTGCTGGTAACGCCACGCAGGCACAGGATACATCGGCTGAACGTGTACTGGGAAAGGTACAAAATAACTGAAGGGCTGAAAGACAGGTTGTTGCACCATCCATGATACCGGGACAGGCTGCCATAACTGGTGTGGATATGATGCTGTGATGCCGCGAATTCCTGTTGTGGAACTGGGTTGAAAGGAGGGTTGTCCCATTGCATCATAGGTCATCCTGAGGGGTGGTCTGCTTACGCGCTGTGACTGTCTTAGAGGTACACCATCTACAGCTTCATCATCGAACGCACCACTTGGTTGCTCTGTGTCTTCAGCCTCTCCCTCTGAGCCTGGACCATCAACTTGACAAGGGTAAGTGTCGTGTTCATCTAACTCTGGAACAATTTGGCAATTGTCTTCAGTATGATTCCTCGTAGACTCGTAAAATTCTTGAAGTTGACCAGGTGTTAACCCAGGGATGTTCTCATCAGTGGTTCTGGTTGTGTTCTCTTGTAGCTCCTGCTGTCTTCGGGTTGTCCTGGGCATCGTGCGACGACTCTTGGATGGCTTAGGTGGTATCTCAACAGGTAGAAAGGAACATGGTAGCAGCAGGTTGCGATGCAGAACTCTTGTCCTTCCATTACCAGTCTCTGGTTTTACCTCGTAAACTGGCATATCCTCCCTCTTTTGAGTAACAACGTGGATTTCTTGCTCCCAATAAGAGCGTAACTTTCCTGGGCCACCACGCTCCGTCATGTTTCGCACAAGAACACGGTCTCCTTCACGTAGCGTGGTATGTCTAACTTTCTTGTCATACTGTTGTTTCCCCATGTCTGCACTTTTCTTTGCATGAGCGGAGGCTAGTTCGTAAGCTTCTTTCATGGCTCTTCGCCAATTTTTAACATACTCAGGGTATGTAGAATATCCCTCTGGAGGTTTCAAGCCAAACATTAGGTCGATGGGTAGCCTTGGCGTCCTACCGAATAGTAGATAGAAAGGTGAGAATCCAGTAGAGTCGTGGCGAGTGCAATTGTATGCATGGACTACTTTATTGAGATGGTCACGCCAACGGGATTTCTGTTTCTCTGGCAGGGCTCTCAGCATTGATAGAAGTGTTCGGTTGAACCTTTCAACCTGCCCATTCCCTTGTGGATGGTAGGGGGTTGTCCGCGAATGTTTGATCCCACTCAGTTTCTCAAGGTTGTAGAAGAGTTTGTTTTCGAACTCTCCGCCCTGGTCATGATGAATGGTCCCTGGAAACCCAAATCTCATGATAAAGTCATTATACAGTTTGTTGGCAGCGGTCTTCGCAGACTTATCCCGGGTGGCGTATGCTTGGGCAAATCTGGTGTAGTGATCCATGATTACCAATATGTACTGGTATCCACCCGAGCTTGGTTCGAGATGAACATAGTCCATGGAGACGAGTTGGAAAGGTGCTGTGGAGAGGATAGGCTGAAGTGGTGCGTGGACATGAGTTGCGGGTTTACGTTGCTTCAGGCAACGACACACTTTTGTGACATAATGGGTGATGTCTGCTCTCATAAACGGCCAATAGAAGCGTTCTCTAGCTAGTTCCACTACTCTGTCGGCACCCAAGTGCCCCATGTTTTCGTGTAGCTCTTCATACACCCTTTTGTGGTATTTCTTGGGTAAAACCATTTTGTCTCCACACCCAGTTTTCCGATAAAGGATTCCATCTTCAGCAATAAACAGTTTATTCCATTCGTGTAAGAGTTGTCGGGCAATAGCTGTCTCTTGCTGCCTTTCCTGATAGGTGGGACGCCTTCCAATTTGAATAAACTGTAAAACACGAGCAATTGATGGATCTTCTTGCTGAGCTGCGACAAGTTCATCACGTGGCAGAGTTGGAATGTCTACACGCTCTTCCTTTAACATGTCGTGTACTGCGGTGAGAGATGACAACCAGGCGGTCTGGGGGGTGTTAGTTACATGGACTGAAGATGTGACAGCATCCAGAACATCCTGATTAACTACTTCCGAACAACTTTTCATATAGCCCTCAAAACTGATTGGCATACGAGACAAGGTGTCAGCATCTGCGTTGGCTTTTCCTGGTCGATACCTGATCTCAAAATGGAAGTCGGCTAATTCATTAATCCACCGTAAACCAGTGGCGTTCAGTTTCGCTGATGTCAGGATGTATGTCAAGGGGTTGTTATCAGTGAAAACAGTAAACTTTGGCGAGTAGTAAAGGTAGTCACGGAAGTGTTCAGTCACTGCCCATTTTAGAGCAAGAAACTCAAGTTTTCCTGCGTGAAGGTGGTACTTTTTCTCAGCTGGTGACAGCGCTCGTGAAGCATAAGCAATAACTCGCATGACCCCATCCTGGTTTTGGTACAACACTGCCCCGAGACCGTCTTTACTTGCGTCGGTGTGGAGAGTAAATGCTTTTGAGAAATCTGGATAAGCCATAATGGGTGGATTACTGAGGTGTCCCACTAACTTCTCGAGGGCTAGTTGCTGTTCTCTTCCCCAAACGATTGGCGTCTTTGAGGGCTGTTGTCCATCCTGTCCTGTGCTGGTAAGCAAGTCATAGATCGGTTTCGCAATTTTAGCAAAGTTTTTAATGTACCTTCGGTAGTAACTTAGTATTCCTGCAAGCTGTCTTACTTCACCAACAGTTTTGGGTGTTACTTCCTTTAACTTCTCGATAGCTTGTACACACCCTGGATCCATCTGGTAACCATCACCTGACACAACTCTTCCTAAAAACTTGACCTCGCGTTTGAACAAACTACACTTGCGCGGCTTCAACTTGACTCCATGTGCTCGTAACTTTCGCAATACTGTTCTCAGATGCTCGATGTGTTCTGCAAATGTCCTACTAAATACTATGATGTCATCGAGGTACGGTATAGCCACTTTGTCCCTTAGTTCACCCAAACAACGTTCCATAAACCGTTGGAAATTCGCAGGTGCGTTCATCAATCCAAATGGGATCCTTACCCATTCATATAGCCCCCACGGTGTAATGAATGCTGTCGCTGCTCTACTGTCCCTGTTTACGAACCCCTGATGATACGCCTTACCCTGGTCAAGTACACTGAACCACTTATTTCCGCCAAGACTATCCAAGGTCTCTTGGACTCTAGGAATGGGATGTCTGTCAGCAATAGTCTTGCGATTTAGTTCTCGATAGTCAATGCATAGCCTTAGAGACCCATCCTTCTTGCGAACACAGACAACTGGAGAGGAGTATGGGGACTTGGATTCAGTGATGAAATTCTGGTTCAGAAGGTCTTCAATGTACTGTTTCACCTCCGGATACAGTGGTCGAGGAATTGACGTGTACTTCTTTTGCACTGGCTGGTTATTATGCAGATTAATCTCCATTTCCAGATCAGGGATGCAGCCAATATCTTCTTCATTGGATGAGAATGACTCGTACTCTTCCCTCAGCATCATTTCAGCTGCAGTCCGCTGGTCATGATCCAAATCACCGAGATCAACTGCCGGAAGTGGGTTTTCATTTTCTTTGTTTTGCTGCTCAGCAGGGGTGGTGGGTCCCTGAGGTTTAGGTTTCTCAAAATATTGCTGGTCATTCTGGGTTCTACATTCACTCAGTCTAACATCTGCTGTTGTCACTGATTTGACTGCCTGAAGGACTCCTAACGGGGTGCGACTCTTAAGCAGAATATCATGGTCTGTCCCATTGTGTACAGCAATCTGTACCTTAGATGACTTTCCTGGTTTGACATTTAACAAAGTTCCATTAACTTCTAAACCCTCTGGTAACTGTGCCAATTCATTTGGCTCAAACAGTACTGGTGTTAGCTTGTTTACTGGTCCTGTAGTTGCACGGCAGCCAACAGTTATCATGCTATCCCTTGGTATCACCACATCTCTCCTTCCCGTCCTCACTTTACAAATGGCATCTGAACTTGAACTCTGAATGAAATTTACCAAGGCATCTACTTTTGTCTTATCTGTTCCAGGGAAACTCTTGTAAATTGTTGGGTTTGGATTCTGGTCCTGACTTACTAACTCTTCAATGACATTGTATCCCAAAATGGGACAGTCCAACTTTTCTGATGTCACTAGAAAAGGCACTAACAGTTCCTCTTGATTGCTATCACTACCAGGAGGAGTTAGCATAACTCTGGCTTCCACCCACCCAATGTAGGGTATTTGAGACCCATTCACTGCTGTTAGGCTAAGGCTTGTCTCCAAGAGTTCTGACAACTGTCTAATGGCTACTTGTCCTAAGCATCTTTGGACAGAGTCGACTGATATTATTGAAACCTGGGCACCAGTGTCCCATAACATTTCACATTCATAGTCATTGAGCAAGCACTTCACCATACACTTCTTGCCAACAAGGCCAATAACTTTAGCATGCTCACTTGGAGTTAAATGACTGACACAGGCTGGGTCTACAAACTCTTTTGACTTACTTGTACTCGCCTCAGAAAGATGACTTATTGCTTGGCACAACACCTTGTGTTCAGCCCAGTGTCCCTTTTGACATCGCGTGGTGCAATACCATACACTCTGACACTGACTACATCTTTTAAGTTGTCCATGCTCTACTCCGGTTTTACAACAGTGGCTACATTGGTGAGACTTTGGTGGGTTTACGACTGCTTCCTGTCTCGCGGGAGCAGTCGATTCCTGTTTAACTGCTTCCTGCATCCCCTTGCCAGATGAGATTCGCTCCCACACTTAAAACAGTGATTGCAATATTCCTTTCTGTTCTCGAGGCAGCTTGAACACAAAGGTGGTCTTCTTCTCTCTGGCCACTTGCCTGGAGGTACACTTTGATTGCTGTTCTTCCTGACCTCGCTTTTCAATGCCTCGACTTCTGACTTGATTGCACTTATAGCTGTTAGAAGATCATTCTGAGGGCTGTTCTTCTTGCCTCCTTCCTTTTCTTTAGGTGGGCCATCAGATACCGCAGACACTGATAATGGTGGTTGTTTGGTCTTGGTATTATTCTTAAGCTTCTTGTCCCTTTCCTTTTCTGCTGACGTAGCCATGCTCATCTGTTGCATCAACACTTCATCTGTCACATTTGAGTCCTTCAGGAATGGGCGAATCTTAGCACGAATACTTTCATCCTGTAAACCAGTTTCTACTGACCGAAGAAACAGACGTTGTATGTGTCCAGAGTCATACTGTAGGGATATTTCACCTTCTTCTTCACCACATGCAAACAGGATTTGTTGCCTCAGATCAAGAGCATTCATCAAAAATGCCTGGGGTGACTCCTTTGGGCTCTGACATAGGGATGCCAGTGTTTGATAGAGTTCTGATGTATTCTTTGCACCATAGTGGCTACGGAGAATTTTCTTTAACCGATCCAATGTCAAATCTTCGTAAGTTTCGAGGTAACTCCTAAGTACCATGCCAGGTGTAATTGAGCGAATAACACCATCAACAATTTCACTCTCGCCATAACCTTGGGCCAACCCCATTTGAATTTGACGCATAAGGGAAGAAAAACTAATTTTGTCTTTCTGCTCGGGTTCCCCGATTTGACCACTGATCTTAAACTGTCTACGTAACGCGCTAGTCGCTAGTAGTTTTTGAACAGGATCTTCCTTCGCTACGGGAGGAGGTTTTGAATCACTTAGAACTGGCTTACCATCTTCTTCATCGTTCTTGATGCCATGGGGTTTCTCTGTCAGCATTTCTTTTACGTCCTTGAGGTACGGCACGACTTCGGCTTCCTTCAGTTTTTCAATTTCATCATCGAGCCGTAGAGCAACACGTTTCGCCACAAACAATTTTGTTTTTCCCTCATATTCAACTTTGAAGAACTTGGCCATTCGCTCGAGTGAGCTCCAGTCCGCGGCATAGATGCTAGACTGTAATTCCAATTGAAGATCTTCTGCCATCATCGGCAAGGCCTCAGTTCCGATGTTTCCGATTGACAATGGCGGGCAGTGGAAGCACGTGGTCAAAGCGATGAGAGACACAAATAGGCTCAAAAACATACCAAAATCGATCGCCAGAAACGTTCCATCCAGTGTTTCATCTTCGTCGGGTTACAAGTCCTGGCAGGGTCGCCAATTTTGTTAGACTACACGCCTAAATCAACCACAAATTACTCCAAACTTCTAACTCTTTTAATACGTGTCGGTGGCGTTTTCCGCCATCTTGCGATTACATCATCTTGGCTAGAGCCAGTCCTTTTCGATATTATTCTAACTAGTTCCAGTTCTCTACATAATCTTATAAAGCGTTTGATACGCGCGACATTTTTGATTACTCCTGCAAGCGATGTTCATGAACGATGAAAACACACGGCACAGACAAGCGATTAAAATCGCAAGAGAGACTACTAACAATCAAAAAAAGAAATATAATTCGGTGAAACATTTACAGAGATAACAATTTTCATTCATGAAGACAAGTATTAAAGTGTCTCTAAAAATCCTGAGTCTCGGCGTGAAGCTTTATAAGCCGGCTTAACGGCGCGGGTGTTTACTGTTTTCCAAGGTGAACTCCTCGAAGCAAGAAAATCGCTCAAAGTTTTCTTTCTACAGCCAAATTTATAACTAAATATTCTTCGGAACGTTTTCTTTCTATCTATGGTGAGCAGATATATCTGAAGGCTTTTTAAAGTTCTGTAAGCTTATATCAAACCGTTCAAACCTGATGCTAGGTCAGATCATTGACTCAAACTACGGCTACAAACGTGCATAAACTTGCCGCATAAACTGTCGGCGTGAATGTGCAAGACTTCATGAAATTAGATATAACAAAAACAAACATCAAATACAATAGTTACTCAGGCTTACCATTCGAGATTCAGTTCCTGAAAGCTATCAAGGAAGGCCACAGTTGCTTGAGACTTTTAAACCCTCTTACGCATTAAACAAGGTGAAAAACGAAAACGATGCCATCCGAAATCGAATTACCAAATTTTGACAAGCGACGCGTTCCTTAACCAAAAACCCAGCAAACAAACCAGCCATGAATAACAGAAGACTCTTGATAGCAGCTGTATTTCATTTTGTACATCCAGAAGAAAAAAGACAGTTAAAAACATCACAAGTTGACACAAAACTCTTCAGCCTCAGCTGTCAAAGTAAACAATTTTCAAGATGCTGCATAATTTTTTCGCATGAACTCACCTGTCAAATTTTGACCAATCAGAGTATAAAAATTGGACGTAGAGCGTGACCAACGCGTGACCATGGTAAGATAAGGTCTTCCCCGCCTGTACTTTTAAAAAAACTGGCTGAATTTTCGCTTCCGAAGTCAGTTTGAAATCAAAATTCTAATAGTGCGGGGCCATAGTGACATAAACACAACATATTTGATATGAATCCTTGGAAAAAATAAACTTGAGCCTGCGATCATTTCAAACTGGTAATTAATAAGCGGATAACTTCAAAAAAATACTCGACCTCGATGGGTCAACACTTGAGCCCGCGGTACGGTCAGGTGATACTGGTCAGCGGATGTCCTGTTTTGACAGCTGTCAATTGATCACAACATTGATGTGAAATTAGTTTTCTCTTGGGCTCCCAAACTAGTTAAAATGTGAGAGTAAACATTGGTATTCCTGTGGTGCGGACGGACGGTCGGTCGGCGGTCGGCGGTCGGTGTACGGTCACGTGATTACCAAATTTTCTGGGATGGGTAGATTTACTTGGCAATGGGGCTCCGCCCACGCGCGCGCTTCGCGCGCGTGGAGCTCCGCTATAAATATTGGCAATGGTATTGTCTATGGGTTGATCTCCTCTTTGTTGCTGATGACAGATAATTGCTTATACATAAAGTTTGCACTTGCAAAAATTTCTCCGGTTAACAGCATAAAAATCCAGCAAAGATCATTACCATGGGGGTAACTAGAAATTATTGGAGGTACTGGAGGTTAAGTTTTGTTTTCCTAATCAATCGTACCCTTTCTCCGAAATCATTTTGACGCGGACAACGTGATTAAATCATTTCCTTTTTTTAAAAGAATGGTAAGAAAAAAATAGGGCCGTTCATGTGTATGCTGTTAATGCTTCCATGGTTGTTGTCCATGTTTTACACCGAAAGGTTAATTTGGCCTTCCTAAATATTTTCTTTGTTGGATATCAAAATGACACCTAGGATCTACAATAGCCCACCGCCGCAGGTACGCAATATGACGTATTCAATTCCGCGGGTGTGACGATCCAATGACAGGGCTTTGGACAGAGTGTGCTGCTATTGTTTAAGCAGAGCTTTTCTGTTTTTTACGCCCTACTGATGAGCCCACGTGCACAATAATCATGGTTCTATCGGTGACGTGTTTTGCAAAGTTAATTTTCGTGTAGAATGATCAGCTTTGCAGATGTATATTGACTTGATATTGGTTTGGTGATCAGATCTCGGTCTCCTGCTTGTACATGTAGATCCTATGTATAGATCGTATCTGCTGCGTCGTATTCGTTTTCAGTCCTTTGCAGTGAAAATATTGATAATGGGAAAAAAATACCGCATTTTTGCTTTAATGCAAAAATTATCTGATCGAGACAAAGCGGACGTTTGGGCAATTTCAACGCTTTCTGCTATATATCCATGCATTTACCTTCTGTCCATTTGCTTTGAGTTCCTATTTTTTTTTGTTTCATTTATCTTTGACATTTCTTTTAGGCATGCAGGTGCGCACTAATGATAGGTGGCTACGACCCTCATGACATAGGAGGGTTTAGCAACGGGATTAGCCCCCCCCCCCCCCCCGCGAAATTTTGCAATTTTATAGCAATGTCATTCAGAACCTCTCTTTTGGGACACCTCTATTCAACGGACACCTCCATTCAGTTGACACAAAATTTGGTCCCGGAAAAACGCTCACATAGTCTTTGTATCTGTTACCTTTATTGAAGAGATACCTCTATTAAGAGGTAGGGGACACCTTTTCTGGGTCCCGACACCCAGATTTAACCTCCATTCAGAAGACACCTTCACAGTAATTCGTCACTGACCACAAAGCAGGTTAATACCTAGACTACGATATCTTGAAGTTTTGATTGCAGCTTTCACAAACTGAGCAATCTCACTTAAATCG
Source organism: Porites lutea (assembly GCF_958299795.1). Taxonomy (NCBI): domain Eukaryota; kingdom Metazoa; phylum Cnidaria; class Anthozoa; order Scleractinia; family Poritidae; genus Porites; species Porites lutea. Next base: position 50,457,582 of record NC_133201.1, on the reverse strand, counting down.
ATATTGAGCACCTGTGTGAATTTAACATATAATGTCGCCATAGAGATAAGTTAATGATGATACTTTTATATTGTCTTTGTTGGTTAATAATTAACAAACCCCAGCCCAACCTCTGTTCAGGGGACATTTGCCTCGGTTCCGATCCCGAGGGTCTCCCCTGAATAGAGGTTCCACTGTGTTTGATTCAATATATATTCTCCCTAATTTCTTAAAAGCCGGAAACGCATTTTTTTCTTTTTCATGAATTGATAAACACCCCCCTCCCCCCAAAACCAAAACAAAAAGTGTTAAAGAGGTATTGGATATTTTGGGTTATAGGGCCATAGCGGGAATTGAAAATTTCTGCAGAAGAATTCCAATTAAAATACTTAATGATATATTCTGTTAAAAGAGCGTTCCTTGTCTTACAGTTTAAAACGGTCATCGAATAACTGAATGCTTCAGCTTGGACAGGCACCTTTTTTAAAAAATAATGGTAGCGTGCTTTGAGTTGGAGGGGTATTCTCTATAATGGCCCCTGATACGGGGAGGTTCCCTTCGAAAGGGGTATCATTGTTAGGATTCAGGTATACGAAAGGGTAGGGATTTCACTAGTTGAAGTATATGAAAGGGGAGGGAAACCGGTCTTTTAAACGACCTAAAAGGGCTACAGAAGGATTTTATGGCTAAAATGTTCTGGTTTTGTGATTTATTCAATACATATTCAATGAGATTGAGCATTTACGGAATGTAGATGATGTGAACTGCGGAAATACAAATTTAAAGGAACATATGATTGTCGCAGTGGTAATTGCAATTTGAGAAACTGCAAATTAACCCGAAGAAAAATTGCGGGAGTTCAACGGGATTAGAGCGCTGCAGTACCCTACTAACTGAGCTATGAAGACCCATACATTGGGAGCTGCGGGCATATTTGCTGAGTTCATCTTAACTGACCCATTGGGCTGACCCACTGCGATGATCATATCTTCATTTGAATTTGTATTTCCGCAGTTCACATAATCTTCATTCTCTTCATTCCTTTAACGAGTTAAGATGTAGGCACGACACTCAACAACCTCGTCACCAGGGCGTTTTCCCCGGCTTTGGAGAAGCCAAAGCCTGGGAAAAGCGCCCTGGGGACGAGGTTGGACACTCAACTGAAACATACAGACAAATCCGCGAAATATAGTTGTAGGGAAAAAGGATTAGTTAAAACATCTCAACAAATGGTGTGAATACTGACTGGTATTAACACAAGCAAAACTTGAAAACTTTTCACTTTATTTTCTAAGTACTTCTAATTGAGCGCAGGGGGTCATTTCATCACTTCAACCTCAGGAGTTGAAAAAATCGCGATAAAGATTTTGCTTTTTCAGCCACGTTTTCAGCGCCGACCCCGTCGTGGTATCTTTAACTAAACATTCTGTAGCCGGTAAACATTCATTTCAATTTCAATGACAATCACAAAACAAGATTAAAAGATCAGACTTCAGAGCGAAAAACCTTAGTTTCTTTATTGTTTGGCATTAAAGCACTTGTCGTTTGTACTGTCTAACAAAAACAACTGGACTAGGTATTTCGAGAACGGACCTCTGAAACCGGGGTAGGCTGTGTATAATTGCCGCACCTTCGAAGCAGAAAAGGCTGATTGATGATAGAGATTGACTTCTTCCAATAAGAGACAGCAAGGCAAGATAACTTCCAGCCTATGTGTCATAAAGCTAACAAGAAGTCCGCGTCGAACTCACAATCCGCGGCCGTCTCGAGTCCGAGTCCCACTCTGAACACCCAAGCGGGGGGGGGGGGGGGGGGGGGGGGGGTACTCGATATATTCTTGGGTGGGGAGGTGCGGCTCGGCCCCTCATACCCTGACCCTGTTTAAGACAGAATTCTGATTTTTGATACCCAGCTTAAGACATTTGTAGAACATAAGCGCAGGCTGTTGATCGTCTAAGAACAGGGTTATGGGCTCCTGTCTAAGAAGAGAATCGATACCCTGTTTAAGATAAAAATTGATAAAATTGATACCCTGTTTAAGACAAAAATCCCGAAAAACATACCCTGGCTGGCCGCACGTCCCCATTAAGCCCTTATAAGGGAGTACCCCCCCCCGGGCTGAACACTTGGTAGATTTGTTCTCGGTCGTCTCGAGTTCAAATCCTCGGTCAGGCTTGTAAACAGATAAATAGCCAACTGGTTCGCCCCTGCGAGTTGGGGTTGTTAATCCTGTTGTGCTCTATTTGGAATGTGCGAATCAGAATTATACATTTGAGTGGAGTGCCGTAAACTGGCTGGATAAGCTAAGTGCACTTTCCTCTATGAACAATCCAATCATCTTTAAACTTTAAACTGCCGAAGATTTTGATCATTTTGTTGTTTTAAATTACCTAGGTCGTCTATCGGCCTTTTCAAAAAGCCTATGAGATTAGAGAGTATTAATGAAATGTTCGGCGAAGCATGAACGAAAAAAACGAAAAATCATAGCGAAGTAACCCGCTTATGATCTATTACGGTAACTACGAAGCTACGAAGAAACTCATGGTGAATTTAGCCATCCAGTAAGAAGCAGAATTCACTGAACTCCCGAACCGCACCGAGCCCCTCCTTAAATGACTGGTTCCACTCATATGACCAAGGTATATGATCTAAAAACAATTTCGTTCGGCAATCGGTCAGCGCCGTCAGGTCACAAACATGTGATTCTCGCCATTTTAGCATCGAAATCGAGTCAAACGAAGACGACATGTCTGTAATTGATAAAATAAATGGGAATATTTGTTTTAGGTGACCTAGTGCCGTCCCAATACGACTGACTCAGACTGTAGCCTACGATCGAGTTGCAAACTGGCCGAAAGTGTGGCAGATTCCATGGCGAAAAAATTGAACACGCTTGCTCAGCGACTTCATGCCGCCCGGTTAGCTCAGTTGGGAGAGCATCGGTATGCCGAGAGGGAGGTCGCGGGGTCAAACCCCGGCTGGACCAACAACCAGGGTCTTAAAAAAACACTGGTGAGACCATGATGGCTGTGCTCAGTTGAGATGATCGCGTCATTGGGCGGTGACGTAAAACTTTCGCCTTGTCTCCTTTATTCTTCTTTTATCAGTCAAAGTCGAAGGGGACATAAAAACCCAAAATACCGTTCGAAAAGAGGGGGGAGTTTCCTTGGTGGTGTGGTCTCCCTTTCACGCATTACGCATCATTCATATCATGGGCTATGGGTGGATTACTGTAAGCTCATAAACGGACTGATAGCGGCTGCCAGTGGTGCCTTGTGTGCTGAAGTCTTAGCTAACAGTTAACATAGGGCTCCTCTTATTCACGACATTACATTACAACGGTAAGGAGCCGTCCATTCAGGAAACTCAAAGGCGCATCTACACTAAAAATTGAAGACAGGTCACAAAGCAAATTCTTAGCAAAAACAAAAAAAAGTTAAACAAATTTTAAACCAATCAAACCCAAGCACGTTATCGTTGGTGCAGGATTGTCTTTTTTCCAATCATTTTAACAACGGTTATGTCCCATTCCCGAATGTCAAACTATTACAAAAATACACGAAAATAGCTTTAGCTATATCATACAGTGGCGCCATCCTATGGAACAGCCTTCCAGTTGTGGGAAGACCTTAGATAACAATGACCTCAACCAGGTTGTAGCATCCAGCGGTTTTAGTGAAAACAAGGGATTGGGTGGAGTGCTCAGTCTCGCGGGCTCATAAAACCTGGTCTCTATCAGTCTTATTTAAGCATTTTCCCAGATATGACGAAGGCTTTGCTCACCTTTTCATGCCGACACGAAAATCTATCAAGTATAGTGTGAACAGCAACGTAACGAGCCAGGACTGGAACAAGTCGTTGACGCATATCGAACATTATGCCGGAGTCATGCCGGAGCGGTTGACCGCGAGGGTTTGGTGAACTTAATTCCAGACCTCGCTCCTAAATATTTTCTTCCGTGCGTATCAGTGGATTCCAGTCCTCGCTCCTACTTAAGTTCACTTCCGATATCCGAATACCTGTTCACTATGCACCAATAAGTGGCAGAACCGGATGTGAAGCTGCACTTTTGAGCCTGGGGAGGGGGGGGGGGGGGGAATGCCATTTATGGGCTATATAGGTATGTGCCGCTATGAAGGGTATGGTTTTCAAGCAGTTTACTCTAGGATAGGGTATATAAATCAGAGCGTTGGGATCTAGAATAGGACATCATTTTTTTGGAAACTGATCAGTTGGTTGAAGATTTTATCTAGACTAGGGATTGTGGTATAAGGTTTTGTTTTGGCTAGACTGTGCTAGTGACCTCAATAGTTTCTGGAAAACAGCTGCTCTAGGATAGGGGGATTTGGGGAGTTTACTCTAGTATAGGGTAGCAAAATTCAGCTGAACTAGCTCTGGTATAGGTTAAGGGTTCCAGGGTCCCAGCGGCACATCCCCACCCAGAAATTTCTAAAGTACCCCCCTGGCTTTTGAGATCGGCACGGCCCAGCTTCGCTCTTTCACCAGACATTTTGAAATTTGTGAATGACTCTTGTTGGGTGCCTTGATGGACAGTAGGACCAGCGCTTTATTAACAAAAGTACAAGTTTAAATACACGTTTTCTGGAAATGTTTTCACAGAAATCGCGTCGAAGTTACAGTTCTTGTGTGTGAACAGGAGTCCCATCTGGTATGGTTTCGTGCCGGCGAAAGAGCTATGCGGTATAGTGTGAATATAACCTTACACTCCGTTAAACATTTCCAGAAAACGTGTATTTAAACTTGTACTTTAAGGCACGGAAACTCGTGAAAAGCAGGCTTAATTCACTAATATACTCCGCACATCGAGCTTAGCGTCGAATAAAGAACGCGACAACAGACATGGAGTGAAGTAGGTTGAGTTTGATCGTCCGGGTGAACTTAGTGAATGACTCTTGCTGGGTGCCTTGATGGACAGTAGGACCAGCGCTTTATTAACAAAACGTCTGAACCATAGAAAATACATAGTGACAACATCCTTGGGATAACAATTACATAGGATTGATACGCTGCCCGGTACGAAAACCCGGAATAAAAAGCCCAGTGGAACAAAACAACTGGGAAGGTACTTCTCGATCGAATGTAGTGTATCGAGCTACCAGGATTAGAACTACGTTTAGTCAGTATAAAGTCTGTCAGCTTCTGTCCAAAAGGCAAGATAGCCAAAAAAGCTAATACATCGATATTTACAAAAATATTCACTATAACATGTCGTCAAACATAATTACGTAACCTTTTGTTGAATACTACAAAAGAAAAGATTCTCACCTACGTTAGAACAATGCTACGAACAGTAATGAAAAAGCTTTTTATCTCACGGTGTTACGTTGAAAAGCGTTGATTTTGTTGTTATCATCTTTTGTAAAGATTATTATCGTGGTATTGCCATATAGCTGCTGAATTGTTCGCGGCCAAATAAAGATTATCTTATCCTAAGCTATCAAATTTTAGCTACACCCTCTCCTCGTCCGTCGCTGAGTAGTGAACTAGTGAAAAACGTTGCTTTTAATTCAAAAACACCTTTGCGTTATGCAAAGATTTATATCTATCTAAGTTCTATCGTAATTCCGCTGTAAGGTCCTGTAGTGCGAAACATCGGCAATAAAAAGCCAGGGTGTTTTTTCTCATGGCTGAACTTATTATTCCTTGACTCTTTAAAAGTGATACCCACTTCAGTCCATCTGTCCAGCAGTCTAACTTTGTCATACTGATCATTTTTCTTTTTTTTAACCAGAGATGACACTACTACAAACAACATAAATAAGGGTAGATCTAAGGCTAAGTTCTGACTAGGTGCAAAACCACTCGTGGTAAATTTTAATGTTACTCCGGAATGTGACACAATTAAGAAATCAAGAATATTAAAAACATGGTAAAAATTAATTTCCATCTCAATCATCGGACTTAGACCAGATAAAACATCAGACATAAGAACAAAGAACCCTAGATTATTCTTGTTTGGCATTTTTCTTGCTTGTACTGCATAACAATAGAAATACTCACATAAACAATGATTATTTGTCATCGGATGTCTGAAATTAATTCAAATTGTTTTGGCAATTTTTGAAGTATAAAACGCCTGGCTCGACTGTGTCTTTAGCTTGTGAGACTGCCGCGCCCTCGAAGCAGCGAAGGCTTATTGACTTTGACTTCTTCCAACAAGAGAGAGCAACTTAGTGAGGTAAGATAGCTTCCAGCTTCTGCGTCATAAACCTAATTAGAAATTTCCAAAGATATCGATCATCTTGTCCTTTCCCTGGAACATCTGTTTATTGTTTAATAAACCTTTAACGTGAGAGGGGACAGTAGTGAAATGTTCAGCAAAGCGCCAACGAGAAAAATGGAAAAATCTGAGAGAGGTATCTCGGTAATGATCGAATAAGATAACAACTAAGCTGCAAAGAAACTATCCCTTGCTGAATTTAGTCACGCAGTAACAGGCAGAATTCATTATAATCCAGGGCTGAAGCGAGCCACACCTTAAGTGGTCTGAAACACGAACAGCAATCGGTCTGCTGTGATTGGCGCCCTGTTCGCATCAATATCGAGTCCAACAAATAAAGGCATGTCCGCGATTGCTAAAACCTGAATGGAAGCATTTTTTTTGGTAACCTAGAATCGTCCGGATACGGCATCCACACAGAATGCAACCTCCGACCGTGTGTCAAACTGACGTAAACCAAAATAGGTTCTATGGAAAAAATTGAACGCGCTTGCCGCTTGCCTAGCCTTCGATTCATGCAATGCCTTTAATGTTAAGAAGTTCAGTCCCGGAAACTCAAAGGCGCAACTACACCGAAAGCGACTTAAGGTTTTAAAGCAAATTCTTGGTAGGAGTGAAAAACAAAAGAAAATTTCAACCAATCAGCACCGAGCACGTATTCGTTGGTGCAGGAGACCAAATCTATTTCCAGTCGTTCTGACAACTGTTAAATTACGTCCCATTCTCTAAAGTCACCTGAGTGCTGTGAAGAAGTTGTGATACATAGGTGGCACTGCTTGGGCCGTTTGATGAATAACAAGACAAAGATCAGGCCTCCAAAACCTTTTTACAGCCTTCAATGATATTGGATTTCAATTTTTTCTTAGTTTGTTTCCAGAAGTTCAATTTGCGCAGATTAAAAAATTTTTTTGACCTTGAAGATATTTTGCGTTTTCCTATACATCTCTGACTAATGTAGCAACCATGGTTGTATATTAGCGCAGTCATGAAACTGTATACAATTATTCAAAAATTTAAACAAAAACATGAAGAAATTGAAACGAGATTTTTTTATGCATTACTACGAAATAACCTTTGTTAAAATGCATCAAGGTGACTGAAGGTGTAGATAATTTATTCATGTAAAAAAGTTGGACAGGTCAGTTGCAGAGTTGTACACGAGACGAGTACATAATTTGTATAGGTAAAAGCATGATTTGCAGTGATATTTGGCATAACTACCACGAGCCGTTAGGCGAGTGAAATTTGAGACAATTTTGAAATCAGTATCTTGAGTGTATTTATGCCAAATATCTCGTACAAATCATGCTATTATTCGTTTATACTTATACCCACAAAAGGTTGATAATTTTCACACTTAGGCATTTCAACTTAAGCTGAAATCCCACTTCTCTAAGCCAATCAAATTGCAGAAATGTCTCGTGTAGTAGCATAAAAAGTGTTCACGTGCACGTGTCCAGGCACGCAGACGTTCAGTGATTTTTAATATGGACATTAAAATAAGAAATTCTGTAGAAATTTCAACCAAATTTAATACCAAAACTCTTTTTCGTCTCAAAAATCCTTGAAAACATTACAGCTTACAAACAAAATTAAAGCCTAGAATTGTAATTACCCATAATTACATATCTCGCTTGGAACTCTTGCTTTAGTAGGGACGGCTTCGGGAGTCTCAAAATTTGACTTTTCCGACAATTTTGTGGCCAAGATTTCAGGGCAGATACAAAACTTCACGAGATGGCACTGCAGAGGGGTAAACTTGGTAGGCTGGAGTGTGTTATGTATTGAGCGGAATTCTCAGAGCGCTTTTTTAACAAGATATAAGGTTTTAATTCAAGGATGACAGATTTTGCTCATTTAACCCTTTCACTACCAAATGTGGCCAAAGGCAAATTTCGACCAAATGTCCAAATTTCATTTTTTTTTTAATTTTGAGAAACAAATAGCATCATGCGAAAGTACAGGCAGAGAGCTTTCATTTGAATAATCACATCATAGGATTTCATCCACAGACTCAAAAGTCAGAGTCACCTTACAAAACTCTTTCAAACACTCTGGCAGTGAAAGGATTAAACCATGATATCTTGCTGGCCAGAAAATCCACAAACTCTGTGTTAATACGTGACACGTTAGAGGTTTTGACCGATCGTTTACAAATAAAAACACAGAGTGCTGTCTTCTATTCTTCATCGCGTAAACTTGGACGCAAAATCACGATTTCCTAGTTTGGTACAACCGTGGCTTAAAGCACCGCTGCAAAGAGCCATCTACCAAATAAAAACTTCAACAATTCACAACGATTCTGTAAAATTTTATCTTAATCGCCTACAAAATAGCCGAGCTATAAGAGTTTTAAAAGATGTACCACAAGCAAAATTTGCCTTAGGAAGGTATATATAGATAGGTGACCCCCGCGGCCTCAAGTGTCCGGAGAAGCGGGGAGTCTTGTAATAGCGTACTCTGCAAATTCTAGGGTCTTATCCTTCCTCTTATCTTAAGGAAATTCTCTTGGTCTGCTAAGGAAAAATATATAGTAAGATTTCTAATGCGTTTAGTGTTAAAAGATGGCGTTCTATAGCATTATAACGAGAATTGATAGATGATAATAAGGATGTCGGGACCGACAAATCGTCTGATTTGCAATAGTGATAGTTTTTAGTCAATTTTGAAGAATTTGCCTAAGATGTGACTTCTGTCTGTATTGGTAAGGTGTTCAAATAAGTTGGGTGCCTACAAACCTAGAGCTGCATGACAGTAAAATGAACAACAAAATTAATCACTTCGACGTTTCCGCGTTTTCTTTTTAAAATTTTCAGTGTCAATAATCTTCCGAGAACCTTAATCGGAGTGCAAGGTTGAAGTACACGGCTGTTATGCAACGTCTAATTCTCCAAATCGCAAAGTACCAGTTATTACCCGAGTTTAGTCCACAGAGCCACATGAAGTCAAGTCAATATCACGTGACTTACATGATTTTCAATGTCTATTTTCTCCGTCATTCTGTGTAGCTTCTCCAGATATCTTAAGTCACAATAACGTTTACCACGGAGCCTGTCTCAGTTGTAGCTCCGACATTGATATGATAATTATAATGTTTACATACATTTTTGTTCTTGCAATTTTTTTCATTCGCACACAGCAGAGAGAGTTAAGCTTATCTTAGCCTGCGATCATGCCCTCTCCCTTTATCTCTGTAATCTGTTTTCGGGAAGAGGGCGTTACTTTTTTCCCTCTCGAGCCAAAGAAGCAAAGAAGCAAAAAAAAAATAAAATCAAATAAATCATCTAATAATATGATAATAATAAAATAACGCCTGATCTCAGGTTAGGCTTGTCTACTCATTTTGTTTAATCCCTGCCTATATAAATGTCCTGCGTAAGATCACTGTCTATCATTATGATAATAGGTCACAAAATTCGGTCAATTGCAATAGTTTGGTTTCAAAGGTATTTTTGTAGCAGCTAAATGACTGACGAAGGGGTGGTTATACCTCAAACCTCAGTTTAAATAAAACTAATTCTATAATAAGGAAATATATTCATTTTCAGCATATTGCCTGCTTATCAATTTCCAACTTCTGAACACTGACATAGTTGAAGAGCGTATCGCAGTCGTAAAACACAACTCTTGTTACAACTTCAAGTCTCAGACTAACTTAAAAAGGTTCCTATGTACGTATCGTAAGGTAAGAAGATTGCGAAGCTAAAAGACAACAAAAAAATATCATGAATGACGCTAAGAGATTCGGAAGTTTTCTACATGCACACTGTAAGATTAGGCTAAGGGTAGGTTCCTATCGACCGCCATAGTTACACCTGTAACACATCCTTACTGCGCACATCCTTCATAAACATTTTTTTTTTGCGTCCGATTTCAGTATTTTTGCCTTACAGTTTTAGACATTGTGGGGTTGAATTTCAATCAGGGCTCCTAGCCTGTATTCATCTCCGGCTTTCAGCGTGCTGTAGTAGGGTATCGGTCTGTTACAGCCCGTTTTGCGAACCTGCTGTACACTGGACAGCAGTCAGTGGTTTGATATGAGCCTGCAGTCAGCGGTTGGGTTGCGTGGAGTCTGGGTCCGAGTAAGGAGGGCGCGTGGCGCGTGGGATCGCGCGAGGACCAACATGCAGGATTATGCTTGCAGCATTATTATCGATAAAGACAGATACCCTACTTGCTGTTGTTTTTGTGTATGTAATTTCCTTCTTGAAAACTACTGATAAAAAAAAAAAACTAAGCTGAGCTTAATTTGATATTTTTGACTCATTATCTACAGGAATCTTTACTCACAGAACATCTCTTTAATATGATCTTTATTGTAGTATTTATTGTAGATTTAGAAAGTAACTGAAATTTTCCCTTTTAATTAGAAAATTGAGCTGCGTCAACATGGCCGACAAAAAGAATTTTAAGCGAGTTATTCGACGCATGAATAAGGACGTAGATGAAGAGCTGGACAAGCGAAGGGACCTCAGCAAAATGAAGCTGTTTGTGTTGGACAATTCTCTTCGCGAAAGTACGGTGGGTCAGCTTCGAGGTCACACGATCGAAAACAAGTGGAAAATCTATGAGCAGGTATTGTCTTAACAACATTTAGGTTAGCAAATAATAATGTATATAAGTTCCCTTTAGTTTTTTTAATTGTCTTGACGTGACTGATCATTAATTGTCAACACTGCAGTAATAAAGTTCCAATATTAGAAGCCGTTATGGTATTCCCTTTCAGTGTAGCTCTGGCCTTTTTTGTGGAAGGCTAATTTTGCTAGCCGAAATATTGGCCTCAAATAAATCAGCTCTTCGCCGTATTGCCAGCCTTTCATCCAGGTTTATTTTCATTCCAATAGCGTTGCCCAGGAAACTTTAAGCCTTTACAAAGAATTGAATGCAAGTTGTCCTTTAAAGTATTATTGATAGATTGGTTTATTTCTTTTTAATTACTTCCAGATTAAAAAGGTTGGCTACAAGAACATCATCGTAGCCTCTTTCTCTCACATGACTCGTTTGGGTGACACCTTCATTCGCCAGTTGCACGAAAAAGGGGAGGACTTCACCAACCTTTGGGCGTTCAGCGAGTTCCTGGAATCTGTCGGCAAAGACAAAGTGCCAGATACCGAGACTATTCCAATCGGCATGCTCAAGTGTAAGGAACTGGGCATAAAGAACGTCATCATAGAAGCAGACTTGGTTTGGGCAGGCATCGACTACAAAAAGTTTAAAGTTGAAGCAATCAATCAGCTATTCTCTGAGAGGATGAGATGGTGTCGTGAAAACCTTTCGAAAGATTGCAGGATACTCTTCAACTTACGAGATCTTCCAGACGGTATGAAGAAGAGGCCAAAACGAATTTTTAAGGTGGTAAGGTACCTTTCCTCCCTTCCTCCAGACGAGCGTCCCTTCGGTCTGGTGACCGAAGAATCGGGGAAGTATCTTCCAGAAGAGGTTGGTGGATGGATAAAGGCCGTACGCAGAGAAATGGACGACTGCGGCTTTGATGATGGACACTTGCTTGTTCACGTGCACGAGCAGTGGGGAATGGCAGACATCACCCAGTTAGAATGCCTTGTCAATGGTGCAAATGGCGTTTGGGCGAGTCTCATCATCGAGGGAGCCTCCATGGGTCATGCAAGCTCAACTGTCACCCTGATGAATATGATTCGCATGGGAAACAAGAAGGTCCTAGAGCAGTACAACTGTACGGCTTTACGCAAAGCAGCACAAGAAGTAACCAGGATCACCACTGGACGCGAAGCGTATGACAGGCAGGTTGTCTATGGAGAAAGAGCCTTGGATATGGTGTTTGGAATGCCAAACTTTACCCCAAGCAAGAAAGAATTTAGCATAGCTGATTTCTTTGGTGAAGAAACGGTCATGCGAATGACAACTCTGGCCTCCCCTGGAATGATTGTAACAAGGCTGACGAAACTCTTTGGAGATGATCCCCAGTTCACAACCGAGAGAGCCCAAAGAATGCTAGAAGTTATGTTGGAGGATCTGCACAAGAACAGGAAAGAGGAGTACATGAGCGCAGTTGGTCTGGCACTATTGTTTGATCGGGCTGGCGGTAGTCTCACAGACAAAATGAGCGACGCCATCGCCAAAGAAGAACCAAAGAGGGTTCACGCGCAACATCTAATTGCCGAGGTTCGTGCCATGTGGGATGAGTGGGACCTGCGAGATGGTAAGAGAGATGACAAGTTGGAGTTTGATGCCTTCTACAATGGATTCTTGGCACCGTACTTTGGTTGCTACAGATGCGATGAGACGAAGGGCGCTTTGAAGGCCATCGACATGGATGAAGATGGGACCGTTGATTGGAACGAGTTCGCCTTGTACCTGAAGTGGGCCATTCGCGAATACCCCGAGACCAAAACGGCCGAGGATCTGCTGTCCATTGCCTTCCGCAAAGGTTTGATCCCAGCTATGCAAGATGAACTATTGAAGCAGGTTTGATGAACTCAAGCAATTAATGCAAGCTCTTTTTGTGAATCGGTTTAGAAAAACTGATATGAACGTACTCGCTTCCAAGTTCGCGTTCTATAAATGAAGTAGACTAATTCCATTTTTCACACAGTCTGAAAGCATTGAGAAAAATTTTTGGCTCTAAGTTAATGCTATTTTCTTCCTTAAATTTACGGTTTTTGTTTGCATGAAATTTTGGAAATGTTATAATTTCTTCTTTCTTCGTTTGGTTGTGTGAGCATTAAAACGTTTTTGAGAAAGCAGTCACAATGTCTAGTGTATGAACTATGTGGTTGATCAATCGCTTCTACGCATCCTTACTGCGCACGCTATTCATATAGCAATGTTCCATCAAATCATGTTTCACTGATGTATCAAGAGCGCGTGTGTAAAAAGGAAAAGAGGTTTAAAAAAGGCTGTTGCCGCCATTACATTTACTTTGCTACGCATCGTACTGTCTTAGACTGACGGTGCCCCCTTTTTTTCCTTTCGCAGATCATTCTAAGCCATCTACGTTTTAACTGAAAAAAAATTTACTTGTCATGAGAATTAATTATTTTCCCTTTCAATTTCATGTGCGATGGAATATTTCACTATACAGATTCAGGAGCCTTTTAACAGGCTCCTGACAGATTTTCTCTTTAAAGAAAAGAATATTGTCCTACCCTTGTTTGCTCTGAAATTTTAACCCAAATTACTGAGAGCAAGACATAGCCTTCCCCGCAGACGTTTTTTTGGTTCGTTACGCAATCCTCTTCAATGAAAATGCGGCAGGAACGCGTGACGAATCCCCTAAGAACGTCTGCGTGGGAGGCTAAGCCAAACAACTACTTAAGTTTTCCGCAACATTCGGTAATCTTTGGAAAGCGATCGGAAATGCTTAGTCGGTCACACAAACAGAGAGTCTGCCTGTGCTTCAAAACGATTGGTAGAAATATCTGAAGACATAAAGCCCGTTGGGGGGGGGGGGGGGGGTTAACCCTGATGTTATTGTTAATGTTTAGCCTAAAACGGGTATGTGCTGCTGAACAGGGTACCACATTTATTCGATGAAACGCCGCGGCGTTTAATAAATTATCAGCGTTTCCTATGCGGTGTTTATATTAGGGCGACGTTTATTCCAGGGCGGCGTTTGTTTCGAAATCACTTTTCTAAAATCAGTGACAACAGTGACAATAGCGAAAACAGTTAATCGTTTTTTAAATATTATGTACTTTAAAGGTTCCAATGTCTCTCTTATTTTCCTGAGATAGAATCGTAAATGTCTGGATGGTGTAGATTACCAAGTTGTACCGAGTTTTTTCTCATTATCCTCGAAGAAGAAGAAGCCGTGTTCTTTTAATTAGGTGCGGCGTTTATTGATAATTTTGCTTCCATCTGCGGCGTTTAATCGAGGGCGCCGTTTAATCGAAGAAATACGGTATGTATGGTTGTCAGGGTCTTGAGACTTTTAAAAGCAGGGTGTAGAATTTCCCATGATGTTTTTCCAAACCGGAAAGCCTTTAAACCCTATTCAGACCGGGCTTTTATTTTGCTTCCTGCGACCCGGGGGAAACCTCGGTCTATAACTTCAAAACCGCTCATCCTACGGCCACCCAAAATTTCACATATGCAAAGAAACAAATCAGGGTATTAAAATAAGTTTTGGTGTATTAAACAGTCGATAAACAGGGAAGCAAAATACCTTTTGGCGTAAACAGGCCAGGTATAAAGGCCTAGGCAGCACACCTCTACCCACACTTCCTTTGTTGCCCTCCTCCCCCCACCCCCCCGCCCGGGGGCCATAACTTGACCACTACAGAACATTACACGACATTTATATTTACCCTTAATTGCACACCAACACACAACAACGCACACTGTCGCTGTCTTTAGTATTCAATTAGCATGGAGCTCCCAGTCGCAAGTATTTCCTGATTACAGTCAAACCCCGTCAAGACGGACACGGAAGGGGCCATACAAACTGTCCGTATTAACAGGGTCTTCGTATTAGAGGGTCATGTCATTTAAGTCATAAACACCTTTTATTACAACAAAACACTTATGGACACTTAGGAAATAAAGGAGCGTCGTCAAATTTTAAAACATCTCTAACCTGTCTCTCTCCTTAATAAAGCCGTCACTAGTTTCCCCGGGGAGGGGGAAGGGCACTCCCTTAAATATTGGCAATGGTATTGTCTATGGGTTGATCTTCCCTTTGTTGCTGATGACAGATAATTGCTTATACATAAAGTTTGCAGTTGCAAACATTTCTCCGGTTAACAGCATAAAAATCCGGCAAAGATGATTACCATGGGCGTAACTAGAAATTATTGGAGGTACTGGAGGTTAAGTTTTGTTTTCCTAATCAATCGTATCCTTTCTCCTAAATCATTTTGACGCGGACAACGTGATTAAATCATTTCCTTTTTTTAAAAGAATGGTGAGAAAAAAAATAGGGTCGTTCATGTGTGTGCTGTGAATGCTTCCATGGTTGTTGTCCATGTTTTACACTGAAAGGTTAATTTGGCCATCCTAAATATTTTCTTTGTTGGATATCAAAATGACACCTGGAATCTACAAAAGCTCACCGCCGCAGGCACGCGATATGACGTACTCAATTCCGCGGGTGTGACGATCCAATGACAGGGCTTTGGACAGAGTGTGCTGCTATTGTTTAAGCAGAGCTTTTCTGTTTTTTTACGCCCTTCTGGTGAGCCCACGTGCACAATAATCATGGTTCTATCGGTGTCGTGTTTTGCAAAGTTAATTTTCGTGTAGAATGATCAGCTTTGCAGATGTATATTGACTTGATATTGGTTTGGTGATCAGATCTCGGTCTCCTGGTTGTACATGTAGATCCTATGTATAGATCGTATCTGCTGCGTCGTATTCGTTTTCAGTCCTTTGCAGTGAAAATATTGATAATGGGAAAAAATACCGCATTTTTGCTTTAATGAAAGAATTATCTGATCAAGACTAAGCGGACGTTTGGGCAATTTCAACGCTTTCTGCTATATTCATGCATCTACCTTCTGTCAATTTGCTTTGAGTTCCTATTTTTTTTTGTTTCATTTATCTTTGACATTTCTTTTAGGCACGCAGGTGCGCACTAATGATAGGTGGCTACGACCCTCATGACATAGGAGGGTTTAGCAACGGGATGAGCCCCTACCCCGAAATTTTGCAATTTCATAACAATGGCATTCAGAACCTCTCTTTTGGGACACCTCTATTCAACGGACACCTCCATTCAGTTGACACAAAATTTGGTCCCGGAAAAACGCTCACATAGTCTTTGTATCTGTTACCTTTATTGAAGAGATACCTCTATTCAGAGGTAGGGGACACCTTTTCTGGGTCCCGACACCCAGATTTAAACTCCATTCAGAGGACACCTTCACAGTAAATCGCCACTGACCACAAAGCGGGTTCATACCTAGACTACGATATCTTGAAGTTTTGATTGCAGCTTTCACAAACTGAGCAATCTCACTTAAATCGATTTTGTGCACCCGTGTGAATTCAACAGATAATGTCGCCATCGAGATAAGTTAACGATGATACTTTTACATTGTCTTTGTTGGTTAATAATTAACAAACCCCAACCCAACCTCTGTTCAAGGGACATTTGCCTCGGTTTTGATCCCGAGGGTCTCCCCTGAATAGAGGTTCCACTGTGTTTGATTCAATATATATTCTCCGTAATGGAAACGCAATTTTTTCTTTTTCATGAATTGTAAAAAAAAAAAACGCGAATTTTTTGTTCGTGATAAACACCCCCCTCCCCCCAAAACCAAAACAAAAAAAGTTAAAGAAGTATTGGATATTTTGGGTTATAGGCCCATCGTAGGAATTGAAAATTTCTGCAGAAGAATTCCAATTAAAATACTTAATGATATATTCTGTTAAAAGAGCGTTCCTTGTCTTACAGTTTAAAACGGTAATCGAATAACTGAATGCTTCAGCTTGGATAGGCACCTTTTTTTAAAAACTAATGGTAGCGTGCTTTGAGTTGGAGGGGTATTCTCTATAATGGCTCCTGATACGGGGAGGTTCCCTTCGAAAGGGGTACCATTATTAGGATTCAGGTATACGAAAGGGTAGGGATTTCACTAGTTGAAGTATATGAAAGGGGAGGGAAACCGGTCTGTTAAACGACCTAAAAGGGCTACAGAAGGATTTTATGGCTAAAATTTTTCTGGTTTTGTGATTTATTCAATACAAATTCAATGAGATAGAGCATTTACGGAATGTAGATGATGTGAACTGCGGAAATACACATTTAAATGAAGATATGATCGTCGCAGTGGTAATTGCAATTTGAGAAACTGCAAATTAACCCGAAAAAAAATTGCGGGAGTTCAACGGGATTCGAACCCATGGCCTCTGCATTAGCGCTGCAGTACCCTACCAACTGAGCTATGAAGACCCATACATTGGGAGCTGCGGGCATATTTGCTGAGTTCATCTCAACTGACCCATCGGGCTGACCCACTGCGACGATCATATCCTCATTTGAATTTGTATTTCCGCCGTTCACATCATCTTCATTCTCTTCATTCCTTTCACGAGTTAAGATGTAGGCACGACACTCAACAACCTCATCACCAGGGCGTTTTCCCCCGGCTTTGGAGAAGCCAAAGCCTGGGAAAAGCGCCCTGGGGACGAGGTTACACACTCAACTGAAACATACAGACAAATCCGCAAAATATAGTTGTAGGGAAAAAGGATTAGTTAAAACATCTGAACAAAATGGTTTGAATACTGACTGGTATAAACACAAGCAAAACTTGAAAACTTTGCACTTTCTTTTCTAAGTACTTCTAATTGAGTGCAGGGGGTCACTTCATAACTTCAACTTCAGGAGTTGAAAAAATCGCGATAAAGATTTTGCTTTTTCAGCCACGTTTTCAGCGCCGACCCCGTCGTGGTATCCTCAACTAAACATTCCGTAGCCGGTAAACATTCATTTCAATTTCCATGACAATCACAAAACAAGATTAAAAGATCAGACATCAGGACGAAAAACCTTAGTTTGTTTATTGTTTGGCGTTAAAGCACTTGTCGTTTGTACTGTCTAACAACAAAATAACTGGACTAGGTATTTCGAGAAAGGACCTCTGGAACCGGGGTAGACTATGTCTAATTGCTGCACCGTCGAAGCAGAAAAGGCTGATTGATGATAGAGATTGACTTCTTCCAATAATAGACAGCAAGGTAAGGTAACGTCCAGCCTATGTGTCATAAAGCTAACAAGAAGTCCGCGTCGAACTCACAATCCGCGGCCGTCTCGAGTTCGAGTGCCACTCTGAACACCCAGGGGGGGGGGGGGGGGGTACTCGATATATCCTTGGGTGGGGAGGTGCGGCTCGGCCCCTCATACCCTGACCCTGTTTAAGACAGAATTCTGATTTTTGATACCCAGCTTAAGACATTTGTAGAACATAAGCGCAGGCTGTTGATCGTCTAAGAACAGGGTTATGGGCTCCTGTCTAAGAAGAGAATCGATACCCTGTTTAAGACAAAAATTTATAAAATTGATACCCTGTTTAAGACAAAATCCTGAAAAACATACCCTGGCTGGCCGCACGTCCCCATTACGCTCTTACAAGGGAGTATCCCCCCCGGGCTGAACACTTGGTAGATTTGTTCTCGGTCGTCTCGAGTTCAAATCCTCGGTCAGGCTTGTAAACAGGTAAATAGCCAACTGCTTCTCTCCCGTCAGTTGGGGTTGTTAATCCAGTGTTGTGCTCTATTTGGAATATGCATATCAGAAATATTTGAGTGGAGTGCCGTAAACTGGCTGGATAAACTAAGTGCACTTTCCTCCATGAACAATCCTTTAATCTTTAGACTTTAAACTGCCGAAGATATCGATCATTTTGTTCTTTTAAATTACCTAGGTCGTCCATCGGTTTTTTTCAAAAGCCTATGAGATTAGAGAGTATTAATGAAATGTTTAGCAAAGCATGAACGAAAAAACCGAAAAATCATAGTGAAATAACCCGCTTATGATATATTACGGTAACTACGAAGCTACGAAGAAACTCATGGTGAATTTAGCCATCAAGTAAGAAGCAGAATTCACTGAACTCCCGAGCCGCAGCGAGCTACACCTTAAATGACTGGTTCCACTCATATGACCAAGGTATATGATCTAAAAACACGTTCGTTCGGCAATCGGTCAGCGTCAGGTCGCAAACATGTGATTCCCGCTATTTTAGCATCGAAATCGAGTCAAACAAAGACGATATGTCCGTAATTGCTAAAATAAATGGGAATTTTTTGTTTTAGGTGACCTAGTGGCGTCCGGATACTACTGACTCAGACTGTAGCTTACGAACGAGTTGCAAACTGGCCGAAAGTTTGGCAGATTCCATGGCGAAAAAATTGAACGCGCTTGATCATCTTGATCAATTTATGATCATACGAAAACGAATGCCCTGTTTCAGCAAAGGTGAAAATTGCTAGCTTCGCAAAATAGTAATAATTTCTTGCAAAATTACAACATTTTGAAATGACTTTTAAGTGCGACTTTTTAATAACAGTAATAGGACTGAGTAGAGTCCAACTCGGTCTGTAATCATACGAGTGATTACCAAAATGGACGACACAAAGACCTGCTACCAATTAATCGTAACCATTGCAATTCCCGAGAAAATAAATGCATTCAGTTTTTTGGTGAAAGAGCTTTTAATACAAATTATCCAAAATTAGGGAAACTTTCTCCAATTTGTCTTTGAGAGACACAGTCTAATGTCACAAATTCGTCCATTTTGGAGAATCCCCAGTTTACTAGGGTATGTGGTTGCTGCTATGGTTATTGGGATAACTTCTGTGATTGGTGGATTTTGCTGAGTGCACTTAATAATGAGTTCTAAAAATAAAATGAGAAGTCTCCAGAGTCTTCAGGAATTCATCAGTAGTTTTATGTTTACACTTATTTATATGGCAAGAAAACAAATTTAAAGGACGACAAACAGCTCTTTTCGCAAAATATTAAATTTTGGCAAAATTACCACTTTGCGAAATGAGTTCTAGTACAGCTAGTAAAATGAGAGGTGCCCAGGCTCTTTGAAATATTAGCGGGGCTCCCGCGCGCGCGAAGCGCGCGTGGGACAGAGCCCCATACTCATGGAATATGGTCAACCTCTTTTCGTTTGGTTGTCACGTGATTGACCGAGCGTACGTACGTACGTACGCGTCTACAGATTGTACGGGTGGGGTAGGGGAGACTATCAAAAGGAAGGGAGGGGTGTCTCAGGCATGTCTTGGCAAGTCCACATCTTTAATATAGGATTTTAGTATAGGACATTCACAATATGGTCAATTGACAGCTGTCAAAACAGGATACCCACTGACCAGTATCCCATGACCATATCGCGGGCTCATGTTTCAACTCATCGAGGTGACGTGATTTATTTGGAAGCTGTCCGCTGACCAGTTAATTGTTTTACTAGATCGCGAACAATGTTCAATCTCATACTTTTACTAGTTAAACCAGAAACTCATAAGGGGTTGAAACGTGTAACTCTCATATGTTTGCTTTGTCCGATGCTCGTGATTATTCATTTTCGAAAGTACCATATTTGGAACGAGAAGAAGAGATAACTGACCAATCAAACTTCGTAAACAACGTGACGTAATTTTCCTTCAGGTTCCCGCGCCCGCTTAAAAAAATGGCGGACAAACGGGGGAAAGCTTTCAAAGCCGAGAAAGCTTTCTAAGGTTGAAACCAGGAATATTACCGAAACACTGAGCGGGATATTATTGCCTTACCACAAGGGCCAAACATAACATTATGAATCCCATTGACGGCCTCGCAACTTCTTGAAGTTGTCACTTCAAAAAACGATGACCCTCTTCACAGTAAACTTATACTGCAAATTTAAAAGTCTAGAATAAACAGTGAAAAATATTTTCGAATAAAATTCATTAGCTGCGTATCGAAAGTGTCCAAAACCTGAACCTGACATCTTCGCAAAAAGTGATGCTTGTAATGAATGTGAGAAGCATTTTAAAAGCTTAAATTAAACTTAGATGTTGTAGTCATGATCGTGTTTTGAGCTAATTTTATGAATGAACAAACTCAAAACAATAGACAGAGAAGCCGTTACTTGAAATTTTTATTCAAAGACCAAAAAGTTAATCCTTTAAAGCACTTCGGAAAACACTATCTGGATCGTGGATCCGTTCACGCAAGTGACATCGGCTAAGCACATGGCAAAATTCAACACAAAATCCATCTCAAATCAGGCACATTTTGTAATTTTTCTTTAGCGCCGAAGAGAAAAATTTATAAAACGTCTATGAAACATTTAGAAAATACATAAATTCCCTTTCAAAAACGTAATTGTCTTGGCCATAGAGTGCAAAATGTACCTGAAAATTCAGCAAAAACTTCGCTGACTTGGTTGCATTTCAAAACAGACCATGGGCTCCGCCGTGAAGAAAACAAGGTTGAATTCCTCGAAGGACGATTTCTTGACGAAAAGCTTCCCTTTCTCCACAAAAAGAAAGCTGAGCATTCTTTTAAACTTTCTTTTTCCATTTTTTGTCTTTTAACGGTGTCTTTTTAACCTTGAAATACAGAACTCTTGTCTTAAAACATCTGCATGGTGATCGCGCAGCAGCCATTTTGTTGAAAATGGATATCCGTCACTAAGATTTCCAAATATGGTCAAAACGAATATTCACGAGCATTGAACGCGAGTTACACGTTTCAACCCCTTATGGGTTTCTGGTTAAACTGATAATGCACACATATTGGACATCAATGTTTTGATCAATTGACAGCTGTCAAAACAGAGTACCCGCTGACCAGTATCACTTGACTGTATCGCGGGCTCAGGTGTCGACCCATCGAGGTCAAGTATTTTTTTGAAGTTATCCGCTGACAAGTTACTAGTTTTCAAGTGATCGCAGGCTCAAGTTCAATTTTTTTCTAAATTCATATGAAATATGTTGTGTTTATGTGCTACACAATTAAAATTTTGATTGCAAACTGACCTCGGACGCGAAAATTCAGCCAGCTGTTACAGGCAGGGAAGACAGTTGCCTTTGACTTTTCTCACCATGGTCACGCGTTGGTCACGCTCTACGTCCAATTTTTATGCTCTGATTGGTCAAAATTTGACAGGTGAGTTCATGCGGAAAATTTATGCAGCATCTTGAATCTTGTTTACTTTGACAGCTGAAGCTGACAGAGTTTTGTGTCAACTTATGATGTTTTTAACTGTCTTTTTCCACTGGATGTGCAAAATGAAATTCAGCTGCTATCAGGAGTCTTCTGTTATTCATGGCTAGTTTGTTTATAGGGTTTTTGGTTGAGGAATACGTCGCTTGTCAAAGTCGGAAATCCGATTTCGGATAGCATCGTTTTCCCAGTTTTCACCTTGCTTGATGCGTAAGAGGATTGCAAAGTCTGAAGCGATACTGGCTGTTCTTGATACCTTTCAGGTGCTGCATCTCGAATGGTAAGCCAGAGAAATTATTGTATTTGATGTTTGTTTTTTGTATCTAATTTAATGAAGTCGAGCGGATTTTATGCGGTCATTTAGTTTATGCACGTTTGTAAGATTTGAGACAATGATCTGATCGAGTATCAGGTTTGATATAAACTTACAGAACTTTAAAAAGCCTTTAGACAGTTTTTCACCGCAAATAGAAAGAAAACGTTCCAAAGAATATTTAGTTATAATTCTGGCCAGAAAAGAAAGCTTTGAGCGATTTTCTTGCCTCGAGCTCGTCTTTGAAAAAAGCAAACACCGGGAAGCCGGCTTAAAACATAAACTTAAGCTTGAAGCTTGAAGACTCAGGATTTTTAGGGACACTTCAATACTTGTCTTCCTGAATGAAAATTGTTGTCTCTGTATATGTTTCACCGAATTATATTTCTTTTATTGATTGTTAGTAGTCTCTGTTGTAATTTTAATCGCTGTGCCGATTGTTTTCAGTCGTTCAGTGAACATCGCTTGCAGGAGTACTCAAAATGCCGCGCGTTAAACCATTAAATAAAAAATAAACATAATAAATTCTTTATAATGTTGGAGCGTAACTCTGTTAATGTTCATTCAAACACTCGCCACAGCTCGCACTACAAAAGTGAGAACCGGATGGCCGTATAGGTGATTTTGGAAATTTTTTTAACAGTTTATGAATATTGAATGAGTCTAATTTGTATTGTGAAATACTGCTTTCTGTCCGAGGTTTGCCGGTATGATAAAAACAGTGCCTCATACTACTGTTTCACCTCAGTTGTGATGTATTAATGCTATCAAAGGTTGGTTTACACGCACCCAGATTTGTTGACAAGATTTTGCAAAGTAAACTTGTCGAACGCAAAAAAGTTGGCCTGATTTTTTTTCCCACTAATTAATCTACGGTGATCAAGAGCCATTATGGCTCTTAAATGTGATCGAAGATCATTACCAGTTTTTGGGTGTACAAATGAGGCTATCAACTCGATGTAAGATTTGGTTCACTCTTGGGCTGTTTGCAAATTATTTTTCTCTAAAATCAGGTAGCCTTTCCCTCAAAAGTCACATAAATGTGCTCTAAAGTTACCTGAATTGTGGGATTCGAATACAAGTTTATTGTTTAAT
Source organism: Porites lutea (assembly GCF_958299795.1). Lineage (NCBI taxonomy): Eukaryota > Metazoa > Cnidaria > Anthozoa > Scleractinia > Poritidae > Porites > Porites lutea. Next base: position 50,434,317 of record NC_133201.1, on the reverse strand, counting down.
TTAAATTATAAATTTATTAATGGGAGCCTCGCTTTTAGCCCTGGCTAAATCTATATATTAATCATTTTATTGGTGGATACAATTTGTTACGGTCGAGAAGAACATATTTGCTAAATAAAGGTGAAAAAACGCCATTTCGCAAAATAGTAATTCTGGCAAAATTACTACTTTGCGAAAGGAGTTCTAGTACGACCAATAAAATGAGAGGTGCCCAGACTCTTTTAAATATTAATCAATTTATTGGTGGATACAATTTTTTTCGGACGAGAAGGACATATTTGCTAAATATAGGGGAAAAAAGATAAAAAAACGCCACTTCGCAAAATAGTAATTCTGGCAGAATTACTACTTTGCGAAATGAGTTCTAGCACGGTCAATAACATGAGAAGTCACCAGGCTCTTCGAAATATTAATCATTTTATTGGTGGACACAATTTGTTTCAGACGAAAAGGACATATTTGCTAAATATAGGTGAAAAAACGCCATTTCGCAAAACAGTAATTGTATTGAAATTACTACTTTGCGAAAAAGGTAAAAATCCGTCATTTTTCGTTAACTATTACTTCCAAACACATTGTCAATGTTGTCTTAAGCTGTGTTTAGGTTAATAAGCATTTTTTCTCCCTCTCCCATATATTTCGTTTCGTTTCGTTTCGTTTCGTTTCGCAAAATAGAATAAGCCCTTGGGAGAGCATCGGTCTGCATGCCGAGAAGGAGGTCGCGGGGTCAAAACCCCGGGGGAGGGACTCCGCATATGAAATGGGTGGGGATACTCGTCGTCTTGCTTAGGGGTGTAAAATTCGGATTTTGGTCTCACTTAGGGTGTTCTGGGCTAGGCTTTGGTAGATTGTGCTCGAAAAAAAAGCATATTATGCTTTTAGCAGTGGTCATTTTTTTTAGAAATTATTCCAAAATTAATGTACTTTCTGAAAATTATGCTCTCTGTCACCGAAATTATGCTTCTTAGATTTTACACTGATTTTAAGGAAAACAAAGATCATCAGTAGCTTAACTCTATCAATTTTGACTTTAATGAACATTCATATAGTCCACCTTCCAGTCTTACAGTCTTTAGCATCGCAAATACGCAAATATACAAAGTTTCCCCTCGGAATTCTTCGATTCGATCACGAGGACTCATGTTCTTTGGATCTGAGTTACCTCTTCCCTTGTACTTTCCGGTATTACTTTTAGGAACACATTCTCTAGAGATTAAAGCTCTCGGTCTCGAGGACGACGCCATCTTTGATCTGAGGCCTGAGGGGCTGAGCCGCCGAGCCATAAGCGTGGTGGCCTGAGGAGAGTCTCAGTCTCTCAGATATGCACAGGGTGACCTCTGCCGCCTGCCGGACCGTATTTGACCATGGGCCTTTACACAGACCTCAATATTTTCCAAAAACAATACAGTAATAAAGTACAAACTGAATCATTCTAGAGCTATGATGGGTTTTTTTGTTTTCAACGTATAAAAGCTCGGAAAATGCTAGCAGTGCTAAACTGAAATAAAAGCTTAAAATAATGCTCGTTTTGCTGAATTACGCTTAGAATTATGCTAGCACAATCTACCAAAGCCTAGGCAAAAGGCCATCATATTTAGCCGTGAAGGTCTCGTTTAGGGTTGCACGTGAAAAAATATAACAATATATATATTGTTTGTGTTTTAACATGGTCTCTATTAGGGGTCAAAAAAAGCTTAGGCCACGCCCAGATCATCCCCACCCCTTTCATAAGCGGAGTCCGCCTCCCGGGGTCAAAACCCGGCCGGACCAACAACCAGGTTCTTAAAAAAAACTGGTGAGATCATGCTGGCTGTGCTCAGTTGAGATGATCGCGTCATTGGGCGGTGACGTTAAACCTTTGTCCTTGTCTCCTTCATTCTCCTTTTTTATCAGTCAAAATCGAAGGGGACATAAAAACCCACACTACCATTCGAAAAGAGGGAGAGGTTTCCTTGGTGGTGTGGTCTACCTTTCACGCATTACGCATCATTCGTATCATGGGCTATGGGTGGATTACTGTAAGCTTATAAACTGACTGATAGCGGTGCCAGTGGTGCCTTGTGTGCTGAAGCTAACAGTTAACATAGGGCGTGTCTTGTTCTCCTCTTATTCACGACATTGCATTACAATGGTAAGGAGCCGTCCATGCAGGAAACTCAAAGGCGCATCTACACGAAAAATTGAATACAGGTTTTTAAAGCAAATTCTTAGCAAAAACCAAAAACAATTAAACAAATTTTAAACCAATCAGCCCCAAACAGATTATCGTTGGTGTAGGATAGCATGTCTATTTCCAATCGTTTTAACAACGGTTATGACCAATTCACGGGTGTCAAACTATTACAAAAATACACGAAAATAGCTTTAGCTATATCATACAGTGGCGCCATCCTATGGAAAAGCCTTCCAGTTGTGGGAAGACCTTAGAGAACAATGACCTCAACCAGGTGATGGCATCCAGCGGTTTTAGTGAAAACAAGGGATTGGGTGGAGTGCTCAGTCTCGCGGGCTCATAAAACCTGGTCTCTATCAGTCTTATTCAAGGATTTTCCTATATGGCTATATAGGTATGTGCCGCTATGAAGGGTATGGTTTTCAAGCAGTTTACTCTAGGATAGGGTATATAAATCAGAGCGTTTGGGTCTAGAATAGGATATCATTTTTTAGGAAACTGATCAGTTGGTTGAAGATTTTATCTAGACTAGGGATTGTGGTATAAGGTTTTGTTTTGGCTAGACTGTGCTAGTGACCTCAGTAGTTTCTGGAAAACAGCTGCTCTAGGATAGGGGGATTTGGGGAGTTTACTCTAGTATAGGGTAGCCAAATTCAGCTGAACTAGCTCTGGTATAGGTTAAGGGTTCCAGGGTCCCAGCGGCACATCCCCACCCAGAAATTCCTAAAGTACCCCCCTGGCTTTTGAGATCGGCACGGCCCAGCTTCGCTCTTTCACAGAAATCGCGCCGAAATTACAGTTCTCGTGTGTAAACAGGAGTCCTATCCGGTATGATAACGTGCCGGCGAAAGAGCTATGCGGTATAGTGTGAATATAACCTTACACTCCGTTAAACATTTCCAGAAAATTGTCACCACTGGGCAATCAGTCAAACGTGTATTTAAACTTGTACTTTAAGGCACGGAAACTCGTTAAAAGCAGGCTTAATTCACTACTATACTCCGCACATCGAGCTTAGCGTCGAATAAAGAACGTGAAAACAGACATGGAGTGAAGTAGGTTGAGATCGTCCGGGTGAACGTAGTGAATGACTCTTGCTGGGTGCCTTGATGGACAGTAGGACCAGCGCTTTATTAACAAAATGTCTGAACCATAGAAATACATAGTGACAACATAGTTGGGATAACAATTACATAGGAATGATACGCTGCCCGGAACGAAAACCCGGAATAAAAAGCCCAGTGGAACAAAACAACTGGGAAGGTACTTCTCGATCGAATGTAGTGTATCGAGCTCCCAGGATTAGAACTACGTTTAGTCAGTATAAAGTCTGTCAGCTTCTGTCCAAAAGGCAAGATAGCCAAAAAAGCTAATACATCGATATTTACAAAAATATTCATAACATGTCGTCAAACATAATTACGTAACCTTTTGTTGAATACTATAAAAGAAAAGATTCTCACCTACGTTAGAACAATGCTACGATCCGTAATGAAAAAGCTTTTTAACTCACGGTGTTACGTTGAAAAGCGTTGATTTTGTTGTTATGATCTTTTGTAAAGATTATTATCGTGGTATTGCCATATAGCTGCTGAATTGTTCGCGGCCAAATAAAGATTATCTTATCCTAACGTAACAAATTATAGCTACACCTTCTCCTCGTCCGTCGCTGAGTAGTGAACTAGTGAAAAACGTTGCTTTTAATTAAAAAACACCTTTGCGTTATGCAAAGATTTATATCTATCTAAGTTCTATCGTAATTCCGCTGTAAGGTCCTGTAGTGCGAAACATCGGCAATAAAAAGCCAGGGTGTTTTTTCTCATGGCTGAACTTATTATTCCTTGACTCTTTAAAAGTGATACCCACTTCAGTCCATCTGTCCAGCAGTCTAACTTTGTCATACTGATCATTTTTCTTTTTTTTAACCAGAGATGACACTACTACAAACAACATAAATAAGGGTAGATCTAAGGCTAAGTTCTGACTAGGTGCAAAACCACTCGTGGTAAATTTTAATGTTACTCCGGAATGTGACACAATTAAGAAATCAAGAATATTAACAACATGGTAAAAATTAATTTCCATCTCAATCATCGGACTTAGACCAGATAAAACATCAGACATAAGAACAAAGAACCCTAGATTATTCTTGTTTGGCATTTTTCTTGCTTGTACTGCATAACAATAGAAATACTCACATAAACAATGATTATTTGTCATCGGATGTCTGAAATTAATTCAAATTGTTTTGGCAATTTTTGAAGTATAAAACGCCTGGCTCGACTGTGTCTTTAGCTTGTGAGACTGCCGCGCCCTCGAAGCAGCGAAGGCTTATTGACTTTGACTTCTTCCAACAAGAGAGAGCAACTTAGTGAGGTAAGATAGCTTCCAGCTCCTGCGTCATAAACCTAATTAGAAATTTCCAAAGATATCGATCATCTTGTCCTTTCCCTGGAACATCTGTTTATTGTTTAATAAACCTTTAACGTGAGAGCGGACAGTAGTGAAATGTTCAGCAAAGCGCCAACGAGAAAAATGGAAAAATCTGAGAGAGATATCTCGGTAATGATCTAATAAGATAACAACTAAGCTGCAAAGAAACTATCCCTTGCTGAATTTAGTCATGCAGTAACAGGCAGAATTCATTATAATCCAGGGCTGCAGCGAGCCACACCAAGTGGTCTGAAACACGAACAGCAATCGGTCTGCGTCACGTCGCAAACATATGATTCGCGCCCTGTTCGCATCAATATCGAGTCCAACAAATAACGGCATATCCGCGATTGCCAAAACCTGAATGGAATTTTTTTGGTAACCTAGAATCGTCCGGATACGGCATCTACACAGAATGCAACCTCCGACCGTGTGTCAAACCGACGTAAACCAAAATAGGTTCTATGGAAAAAAATTGAACGCGCTTGCCGCCTGCCTAGCCTTCGATTCACGCAATGCCTTTAATGTTAAGAAGTTCAGTTCCGGAAACTCAAAGGCGCAACTACACCGAAAGCGACTTAAGGTTTTAAAGCAAATTCTTGGTAGGAGTGAAAAACAAAAGAAAATTTCAACCAATCAGCACCGAGCACGTATTCGTTGGTGCAGGAGAACAAATCTATTTCCAGTAGTTCTGACAACTGTTAAATTACGTCCCATTCTCACCTGAGTGCTTTGAAGAAGTTGTGATACATAGGTGGCACTGCTTGGGCCGTTTGATGAATAACAAGACAAAGATCAGGCCTCCAAGACCTTTTTACAGCCTTCAATGATATTGGATTTCAATTTTTCCTTAGTTTGTTTCCAGAAGTTCAATTTGCGCAGATTAAAAACTTTTTTACCTTGAAGATATTTTGCGTTTTCCTATACATCTCTGACTAATGTAGCAACCATGGTTGTATATTAGCGCAGTCATGAAACTGTATACAATTATTCAAAAATTTAAACAAAAACATGACGAAATTGAAACGAGATTTTTTTATGCATTACTACGAAATGATCATTGTTAAAATGCATCAAGGTGACTGAAGGTGTAGATAATTTATTCACGTAAAAAAGTTGGACAGGTCAGTTGCAGAGTTGTACACGAGACGAGTACATAATTTGTATAGGTAAAAGCATGACTTGGAGTGATATTTGGCATAACTACCACGAGCCGTTAGGCGAGTGAAATTTGAGACAATTTTGAAATCAGTATCTTGAGTGTATTTATGCCAAATATCTCGTACAAATCATGCTATTATTCGTTTATACTTATACCCACAAAAGGTTGATAATTTTCACACTTAGGCATTTCAACTTAAGCTGAAATCCCACTTCTCTAAGCCAATCAAATTGCAGAAATGTCTCGTGTAGTAGCATAAAAAGTGTTCACGTGCACGTGTCCAGGCACGCAGACGTTTAGTGATTTTTAATATGGACATTAAAATAATAAATTCTGTAGAAATTTCAACCAAATTTAATACCAAAACTCTTTTTCGTCTCAAAAATCCTTGAAAACATTACAGCTTACAAACAAAATTAAAGCCTAGAATGTAATTACCCATAATTACATATCTCGCTTGGAACTCTCACTTTAGTAGGGACGGCTTCGGGAGTCTCAAAATTTGACTTTTCCGACAATTTTGTGGCCAAGATTTCAGGGCAGATACAAAACTTCACGAGATGGCACTGCAGAGGGGTAAACTTGGTAGGCTGGAGTGTGTTATGTATTGAGCGGAATTCTCAGAGCGCTTTTTTAACCGAGATATAAGGTTTTAATTCAAGGATGACAGATTTTGCTCATTTAACCCTTTCACTACCAAATGTGGCCAAACGCAAATTTCGACCAAATTTCCAAATTTAATTTTTTTTTTAATTTTGAGAAACAAATAGCATCATGCGAAAGTACAGGCAGAGAGCTTTCATTTGAATAATCACATCACAGGATTTCATCCACAGACTCAAAAGTCCGAGTCACCTTACAAAACTCTATCAAACACTCGGGCAGTGAAAGGATTAAACCATGATATCTTGCTGGCCAGAAAATCCACAAACTCTGTGTTAATACGTGACACGTTAGAGGTTTTGACCGATCGTTTACAAATAAAAACACAGAGTGCTGTCTTCTATTCTTCATCGCGCAAACTTGGACGCAAAATCACGATTTCCTAGTTTGGTACAACCGTGGCTTAAAGCACCGCTGCAAAGAGCGATCTACCAAATAAAAACTTCATCATTTCACAATGATTCTGTAAAATTTTATCTTAATCGCCTGCAAAACAGCCGAGCTATAAGCGTTTTAAAAGATGTACCACAAGCAAAATTTGCCTTAGGAAGGTATATATAGATAGGTGACCCCCGCGGCCTCAAGTGTCCGGAGAAGCGGGGAGTCTTGTAATAGCGTACTCTGCAAATTCTAAGGTCTTATCGAAGGGTCCTCTGCTTCAGGTGAGGTAGTAAAGGGGAGCTAGCCATAAGCAATATTATTAAAAAAAAAAAAAAACGGCGCCATTTATTCAAGAGCAGGAAATTCTCTTGGTCTGCTAAGGAAAAATATATAGTAAGATTTCTAATGCGTTTAGTGTTAAAAGATGGCGTTCTATAGCATTATAACGAGAATTGATAGATGATAATAAGGATGTCGGGACCGACAAATCGTCTGATTTGCAATAGTGATAGTTTTTAGTCAATTTTGAAGAATTTGCCTAAGATGTGACTTCTGTCTGTATTGGTAAGGTGGTCAAATAAGTTGGGTGCCTGCAAACCTAGAGCTGCATGACTGTAAAATGAACAACAAAATTAATCACTTCGACGTTTCCGCTTTTTCCTTTTAAAATTTTCAATGTCAATAATCTTCCGAGAACCTTAATCGGAGTGTAAGGTTGAAGTATACGGCTGTTATGCAACGTTTAATTCTCCAAATCGCAAAGTACCAGTTATTACCCGATTTTAGTCCACAGAACCACATGAAGTCAAGTCAATATCACGTGACTTACATGATTTTCAATGTCTATTTTCTCCGTCATTCTGTGTAGCTTCTCCAGATATCTTAAGTCACAATAACGTTTACCACAGAGCCTGTCTCAGTTGTAGCTCCGACATTGATATGATAATTATAATGTTTACATACATTTTTGTTCTTGCAATTTCTTTTCATTCGCACACAGCAGAGAGAGTTAAGCTTATCTTAGCCTGCGATCATGCCCTCTCCCTTTATCTCTGTAATCTGTTTTCGGGAAGAGGGCGTTACTTTTTTCCCTCTCGAGCCAAAGAAGCAAAGAAGCAAAAAAAAAATAAAATCAAATAAATCAAATAATAATAATAATAATAATAATAATAATAATAATAATAATAATAATAATAATAATAATAATAATAATAATAATAATAATAAAATAACGCCTGATCTCAGGTTAGGCTTGTCTACTCATTTTGTTTAATCCCTGCCTATATAAATGTCCTGCGTAAGATCACCGTCTATCATTATGATAATAGGTCACAAAATTCGGTCAATTGCAATAGTTTGGTTTCAAAGGTATTTTTGTAGCAGCTAAATGACTGACGAAGGGGTGGTTATACCTCAAACCTCAGTTTAAATAAAACTAATTCTATAATAAGGAAATATATTCATTTTCAGCATATTGCCTGCTTATCAATTTCCAACTTCTGAACACTGACATAGTTGAAGAGCGTATCGCAGTCGTAAAACACAACTCTTGTTACAACTTCAAGTCTCAGACTAACTTAAAAAGGTTCCTATGTACGTATCGTAAGGTAAGAAGATTGCGAAGCTAAAAGACAACAAAAAAATATCATGAATGACGCTAAGAGATTCGGAAGTTTTCTACATGCACACTGTAAGATTAGGCTAAGGGTAGGTTCCTATCGACCGCCATAGTTACACCTGTAACACATCCTTACTGCGCACATCCTTCATAAACATTTTTTTTTTGCGTCCGATTTCAGTATTTTTGCCTTACAGTTTTAGACATTGTGGGGTTGAATTTCAATCAGGGCTCCTAGCCTGTATTCATCTCCGGCTTTCAGCGTGCTGTAGTAGGGTATCGGTCTGTTACAGCCCGTTTTGCGAACCTGCTGTACACTGGACAGCAGTCAGTGGTTTGATATGAGCCTGCAGTCAGCGGTTGGGTTGCGTGGAGTCTGGGTCCGAGTAAGGAGGGCGCGTGGCGCGTGGGATCGCGCGAGGACCAACATGCAGGATTATGCTTGCAGCATTATTATCGATAAAGACAGATACCCTACTTGCTGTTGTTTTTGTGTATGTAATTTCCTTCTTGAAAACTACTGATAAAAAAAAAACTAAGCTGAGCTTAATTTGATATTTTTGACTCATTATCTACAGGAATCTTTACTCACAGAACATCTCTTTAATATGATCTTTATTGTAGTATTTATTGTAGATTTAGAAAGTAACTGAAATTTTCCCTTTTAATTAGAAAATTGAGCTGCGTCAACATGGCCGACAAAAAGAATTTTAAGCGAGTTATTCGACGCATGAATAAGGACGTAGATGAAGAGCTGGACAAGCGAAGGGACCTCAGCAAAATGAAGCTGTTTGTGTTGGACAATTCTCTTCGCGAAAGTACGGTGGGTCAGCTTCGAGGTCACACGATCGAAAACAAGTGGAAAATCTATGAGCAGGTATTGTCTTAACAACATTTAGGTTAGCAAATAATAATGTATAAAAGTTCCCTTTAGTTTTTTTAATTGTCTTGACGTGACTGATCATTAATTGTCAACACTGCAGTAATAAAGTTCCAATATTAGAAGCCGTTATGGTATTCCCTTTCAGTGTAGCTCTGGCCTTTTTTGTGGAAGGCTAATTTTGCTAGCCGAAATATTGGCCTCAAATAAATCAGCTGTTCGCCGTATTGCCAGCCTTTCATCCAGGTTTATTTTCATTCCAATGGCGTTGCCCAGGAAACTTTAAGCCTTTACAAAGAATTGAATGCAAGTTGTCCTTTAAAGTATTATTGATAGATTGGTTTATTTCTTTTTAATTACTTCCAGATTAAAAAGGTTGGGTACAAGAACATCATCGTAGCCTCTTTCTCTCACATGACTCGTTTGGGTGACACCTTCATTCGCCAGTTGCACGAAAAAGGGGAGGACTTCACCAACCTTTGGGCGTTCAGCGAGTTCCTGGAATCTGTCGGCAAAGACAAAGTGCCAGATACCGAGACTATTCCAATCGGCATGCTCAAGTGTAAGGAACTGGGCATAAAGAACGTCATCATAGAAGCAGACTTGGTTTGGGCAGGCATCGACTACAAAAAGTTTAAAGTTGAAGCAATCAATCAGCTATTCTCTGAGAGGATGAGATGGTGTCGTGAAAACCTTTCGAAAGATTGCAGGATACTCTTCAACTTACGAGATCTTCCAGACGGTATGAAGAAGAGGCCAAAACGAATTTTTAAGGTGGTAAGGTACCTTTCCTCCCTTCCTCCAGACGAACGTCCCTTCGGTCTGGTGACCGAAGAATCGGGGAAGTATCTTCCAGAAGAGGTTGGTGGATGGATAAAGGCCGTACGCAGAGAAATGGACGACTGCGGCTTTGATGATGGACACTTGCTTGTTCACGTGCACGAGCAGTGGGGAATGGCAGACATCACCCAGTTAGAATGCCTTGTCAATGGTGCAAATGGCGTTTGGGCGAGTCTCATCATCGAGGGAGCCTCCATGGGTCATGCAAGCTCAACTGTCACCCTGATGAATATGATTCGCATGGGAAACAAGAAGGTCCTAGAGCAGTACAACTGTACGGCTTTACGCAAAGCAGCACAAGAGGTAACCAGGATCACCACTGGACGCGAAGCGTATGACAGGCAGGTTGTCTATGGAGAACGAGCCTTGGATATGGTGTTTGGAATGCCAAACTTTACCCCAAGCAAGAAAGAATTTAGCATAGCTGATTTCTTTGGTGAAGAAACGGTCATGCGAATGACAACTCTGGCCTCCCCTGGAATGATTGTAACAAGGCTGACGAAACTCTTTGGAGATGATCCCCAGTTCACAACCGAGAGAGCCCAAAGAATGCTAGAAGTTATGTTGGAGGATCTGCACAAGAACAGGAAAGAGGAGTACATGAGCGCAGTTGGTCTGGCACTATTGTTTGATCGGGCTGGCGGTAGTCTCACAGACAAAATGAGCGACGCCATCGCCAAAGAAGAGCCAAAGAGGGTTCACGCGCAACATCTAATTGCCGAGGTTCGTGCCATGTGGGATGAGTGGGACCTGCGAGATGGTAAGAGAGATGACAAGTTGGAGTTTGATGCCTTCTACAATGGATTCTTGGCACCGTACTTTGGTTGCTACAGATGCGATGAGACGAAGGGCGCTTTGAAGGCCATCGACATGGATGAAGATGGGACCGTTGATTGGAACGAGTTCGAATTGTACCTGAAGTGGGCCATTCGCGAATACCCCGAGACCAAAACGGCCGAGGATCTGCTGTCCATTGCCTTCCGCAAAGGTTTGATCCCAGCTATGCAAGATGAACTATTGAAGCAGGTTTGATGAACTCAAGCAATTAATGCAAGCTCTTTTTGTGAATCGGTTTAGAAAAACTGATATGAACGTACTTGCTTCCAAGTTCGCGTTCTATAAATGAAGTGGACTAATTCCATTTTTCACACAGTCTGAAAGCATTGAGAAAAATTTTTGGCTCTAAGTTAATGCTATTTTCTTCCTTAAATTTACGATTTTTGTTTGCATGAAAATTTGGAAATGTTTTAATTTCTTCTTTCTTCGTTTGGTTGTGTGAGCATTAAAACGTTTTTGAGAAAGCAGTCACAATGTCTAGTGTATGAACTATGTGGTTGATCAATCGCTTCTACGCATCCTTACTGCGCACGCTATTCATATAGCTATGTTCCATCAAATCATGTATCACTGTAGCCTGCGTAGCTGGCGGTATTGTGTAGTAGTCGAGTGAGATTTGGCGGCGGAGCCGTTGTAATATAGTCGAGTGAGATTTGACGGCGGAGCCGTCACCAGCGGCGAAGCCGTGAGAAATATTTCAACCGTCTCGTCCCTACTCCCTTTTTATGGAACACGGCTCCGCCGCCAAAACTTTAATCTCGCACCCACACAATACCGCCAGCTACGCAGGCTAGTATCACTGATGTATCAAGAGCGCGTGTGTAAAAAGGAAAAGAGGTTTAAAAAAGGCTGTTGCCGCCATTACAATTACTTTGCAACGCATCGTACCGTCTTAGACTGACGGTGCCCCCTTTTTTTCCTTTCGTAGATCATTCTAAGCCATCTACGTTTTAACTGAAAAAAAATTCACTTGTCATGAGAATTAACTATCTTCCATTTCAATTTCATGTGCGATGGAGTATTTCACTATACAGATTCAGGAGCCTATTAACAGGCTCCTGACAGATTTTCTCTTTAAAGAAAAGGATATTGTCCTACCCTTGTTTGCTCTGAAATTTTAACCCAAATTACTGCGAGCAAGACATAGCCTTTCTCGCAGACGTTTTTTTTGTTCGTCACGCAATCCTCTTTAATGAAAATGCGGCAGGAACGCGTGACGAATCCCCTAAGAACGTCTGCGTGGGAGCCTAAGCCAAATAACTGCTTAAGTTTTCGGCAACGTTCGGAAATCTTCGGAAAGTGATCGGAAATGCCTAGCCAGTCACACAAACAGAGAGTCTGCCTGTGCTTCAAAACGATTGGTAGAAATATCTGAAGACATAAAGCCCGTTGGGGGGGGGGGGGGGGGTGGGGGGAGGAGTTCACCCTGATGTTATTGTTAATGTTTAGCCTAAAACGGGTATGTGCTGCTGAACAGGGTACCGCATTTATTCGATTAAACGCCGCGGCGTTTATTAAATTATCAGCGTTTCCTATGCGGTGTTTATATTAGGGCGGCGTTTGTATCGAAATCACTTTTCTTAAATCAGTGACAACAGTGACAATAGCGACAACAGTTAATCGTTTTTTAAATATTATGTACTTTAAAGGTTCCAATGTCTCTCTTATTTTCCTGAGATAGAATCGTAATTATCTGGATGGTGTAGATTACCAAGTTGTACCGAGTTTTTTCTCATTATCCTCGAATAGAAGCCGTGTTCTTTTAATTAGGTGCGGAGTTTATTGATAATTTTGCTTCCATCTGCGGCGTTTAATCGAGGGCGCCGTTTAATTAATCGAAGAAATACGGTATGTATTGTTACCAGGGTCTTGAGACCTTTAAAAACAGGGTGCACAATTTCCCATAATGTTTTTCTAAACCGGAAAGCCTTTAAACTCTATTCAGACCTGGCTTTATTTTGCTTCCTGCGACCCGGGGGAAACCTCGGTCTATAACTTCAAAACCGCTCATCCTACGGCCACCAAAATTACACATATACAAAAGAAACGAATCAGGGCAGAGTATTAAAATAAGTTTTGGTGTCTTAAACAGTCGATAAACAGGGTAGCAAAATGCCTTTTGGCGTAAACAGGCCTGGTATGAAGGCCTAGGCAGAACACCTCTACCCACACTTCCTTTGTTGCCCCTCCCCTCCTCCCCGCCAGGGGCCATGACTTGACAACTATAGAGCATTACATGACATTTATATTTACCCTTAATCGCACACCAACACACAACAACGCACACTGTCGCTGTCTTTAGTATTCAATTAGCATGGAGCTCCCAGTCGCACGTATTTCCTGATTACAGTCAAACCCCGTCGAGACGGACACGGAAGGTGCCATACAAACTGTCCGTATTAACAGGGTCTTCGTATTAGAGGGTCATGTCATTTAAGTCATAAACACCTTTTATTACAACAAAACACTTATCGACACTTAGAAAATAAAGGAGCGTCGTCAAATTTTAAAACATCTCTAACCTGTCTCTCTCCTCAACAAAGCCGTCACTAGTTTCCCCGGGGAGGGGGGAGAATACTCCCTTATATAAGCCACACAGGTATGTGCCGCCCCATCGGGTAGGATTTTTGCGCCGTTTTGGTCTGAAAAAGAGGTTAACACGTTGTTGCCCACTTTGGTCTGGAATCGGGTATGCTTTTCGAGAGAACTACGGATTGTATGAACGTATTTATCGTTTTGATTCCAAATGAGTAAGAAAGAAAGAGAAATATTCGAATTCGAAATGGGTTTGAATAATTTTTTTGTTTGTGCTCTAATCTAGAAAGTAATGATAACATGATTTCTGCCTTAAGGCCAGGTCTGAAGACGGGTGTGGAAAATTACATTTTTTGGTCTGAAATCGGGTCAGGATTTGGAGAACCGGGTGGCACGCCCCAACCAAGAATTCCCAGGAGTACCCCCCGGGCTAGTTTTGCAGACTAATCCACGGAAACTGTCAAGAATCGCTCATCTATATATTACTTTCGGGAATTGCTTAATCAAAACCGTTCTCTGCATAACTCGTTTGATGCCGAAACTCTGAAATTGGCGTACCGTATACAAATCGCCGAGAAATTGTCCTATCCTGAAGGTTTTTTCACCTACACAGGAAAGGTCTATGACAGCAAACAGTTGATAATGAAGTGTGCGCATTAGCGAAGTTGAATTTCTACGAGAATCTGTTGATTGGGCAACAAACAAGTGCCCGCTGTCCGCATTAACGAGTGTCCGTATTAAGTGGGTTGTATTTAGAGAAAATGTAGGGGCCTTTCCCAGGGACAAAGAAAACTGTCCATAATGACGAGGTGTCCGTATCAAGTGGGTGTCCTTAAACCGGGGTTCGACTGTAGTTCATTAGTGTCGAGCAGAGCTCAGGTTAATATCAGGAAAACTCAGCTGCTCTAATTGTCACTTTATTTTTGAGAATTTGGGCAAGGATGAGGGACAACTCAGAGAACTGATCAATGAATTGTACGTCCAGTCCTCCTTGACTAGCACGTATGCGCTTCAGACTGGTGAAAACGTAAAAATTACTGATCAATTTGGATGTTTCTTCTTGGTCAGTCCGGGAGATGACGTCACTGATAATTGCATCCGATAAATCGATCGGCATTAACACTTTTGCGCCGCTTTTATTCTGGTTCCTTTCATTTATGCCATGAGACCAAGCGTTATTTGTAAAGAAACATCAGAGGAATGTGTAACAAAGGAAAGATGGCGTGCGTCTCTGCAACGCAGAGAAAGAGCTGCGGAAAGTGAATTCAACGGTTGTGTTTTTGATGCAGTCTGAGTGGAGTGGTCTTCGAATTCTTGCAAATTTCAGGTATGTAATAATTTTTCTGGTTTTTAAAAATTATTCCGAGATACTAGAGTAAATTTGCTTGTTGTTTATTCAAACAAAATCCATATGCACGATGCTTTAGTTCATATGCACGGCCCTTGAAAATCTGTCAAGTGTGTAATTTCGTCGCCATTACTGGTTCACTGTATGAGCGTTTCGTGGATCGTATTCTAAACTGATCTTTGGTTTCGTTTAAGTAATGGTCCGTGTAAAAGGTAGGCAGGCGAACGGCAAAAGTGATTAAAAGGTGCTAACTTTTTTAAAATCATTAATTTCAATTAAATCAAGCGTTCTGATTGGCCGAAATCCAAAAATCGCCAAAAAAACAGTCAGAAACGTGACAAAAACACCTTTTTTTAGCTTTATTTTCCCCATTCCCCTGTCTTATACCTCACGGCCAAGTTTCAGCATAGAGTACTAAAGTGATGACGTCATAAAAATGAAATTTCTGAAATTATGGGATTTGTCAGGATATTCTGAAAGAACAATGTCCAAGAGGCCTACTTGCCAAAAATGAGCATTTGGGGGCAAATTGTCGCTGAGATCGTAGCCCAGTTATACTCGGAAAACTCCATACAAACCCTTCTAATTTTTTTTTGGGTCGACCCAAAAAAAACTTAGAAGGGTTTGTATGGAGTTTTGTAAGCATAACTGGGCTACGATCTCAGAGACAATTTGCCTCCAAATGCTCATTTTTGGCAAGCAGGCCACTTGGACATTGTTCTTTCAGAATATCCTGACAAATCCCATAATTTCAGAAATTTCATTTTTATGACGTCACACTTTAGTACTCTATTGTTCTATGCGCCAATCAAAAGTTAGAGCGGAAAACGTGCAACACACGCGCGACCTTGTTGTGACCCCATCTTAGTGTGACA
This sequence comes from Porites lutea, assembly GCF_958299795.1. Taxonomy (NCBI): domain Eukaryota; kingdom Metazoa; phylum Cnidaria; class Anthozoa; order Scleractinia; family Poritidae; genus Porites; species Porites lutea. The sequence continues at coordinate 50,418,572 of NC_133201.1, read as the reverse complement.
CTTGAGATGTTAGGAAATTTGTCTTTTACCCGAAGAAATCTCGTCAATTTCTTCGTGAAAAATCTGCATTTTTTCTTTATTGAATATTTATCTCAAATTTACTGTATTTTATCATCGGAGTGATCGTCAAAATGCTCTTAAACATGGTTTGCTGCCGTCCTCGACATGCCGAGTCGCCATGTGGGAATGTGGGCCCGGCGTAGTTGTTTTCGTTGTCAGGCCGGATCAGGAGGAGATCAGAATAATTGTGGCACTAGAAATTGGAGTACAGCTGGGCATAAAAGGAGAAAGCGAAAAATTTGTTGTTTTTACAAGGATGAATTTATTTCTCGAAGAGATGTAGAACACTTGAGCTTGAGGTAAGCTGAATTCATTAGATTTTCGCACCTCCGCGCGCATTATGTGTTATTCATGTGTTTGCCCCTTTCGAAACTTCCATATTCCGTGTATCTTTACCCATCTTTCATTCGATTTTTTTTCTCTCTAGACTGCTTCAT
>NC_133201.1:50315575-50413075 GCF_958299795.1 Porites lutea | reverse complement strand
TTTCATTGTAAACTTCGGGTGCATTCATTCCAAACGTAGCAAGTAACAGTATGGTTCCCCTCAATCCAAAACGTCCTTTTTATGTAATAATGCAAATCCCCAACCGATACGTAAATTTCCTTCATATTCCTATTTCAAGAAAATTTCGTCTCGTTCCTAACGAGCCGATATATTGCTTACATTTTCTGATGATACACCTCTGACCCGTTTAATAAAGGCCTTTGAGTCGAACAATAGAGTGAGGTGTTTGGTATCAAAAATGGGGTCCAATTTCACATTTTTTAAATATTTTTCTTGCACCTATAAATCAAGTAATCATATATGGAATTTTTTTCTGTACTTTTCAAGGATTAAAAGCATAATTTTTCCGATCACTTTAAACAGAGCCTTAGATCTAACATGAGCTTACATATGGGGCCGGGTATCCTGCTCCTCTAATCGTGTAACGTGGATGGTTTTTCAGCCTTTCTGTCAAAAAAGTAAAAGTCGCGGAAAAATCACTCCTTTCATGCTTTTTTTCATGTTATATTTTCATTTTGCTTTCCAACCTTTTAGACGCAAAGACGTTTTTTTATCTCCTGTTACGTGCTCCTCTTTGTCCCTTTGTCCGTCACTTGAAAGCGAGAATCATAATAACCTTTTCTTGTTTTTCTGTTCAACTAGACGGAGAATCAGAAATTTCAGCGACGCCATAATGTCATCATTAAAACGCAAGAAAAGTGACTCGGACGAGCAGATGGAAATGCGGAAGGCACAAAAACAAGCGTGAGTTCAATCTCTAATTAGACAGTAACTAGAAGGAAATGCTACATGAAATAATTTTGAATAATAATAAACACTCGAGGCAAAATGAGACGGCAGCATTTAGGGGCAAAAACATGGCCGCACAAAATATAGTTACAAGCGTGAGCACACGTGATCCCAGAAATCCAGTGGCCCTTGCAAAAAGATGAAAGGGGTGACCAAATATCAGATTTTCCTGGGCAGTGACACACAGCGTTGTAAATTGCTAATGAGAAAAGATGTTTTGTTCTCTAAAAATTCTAATACCTTTGGTGGGTTCCATATAAACTGACAGAAATAAATAAAATTCAAAGATATTTTGAAGGCGGATTCATGCATTTGAAAGGTTTCATTTCCTCTCTGTTGAAACTTCACAACTGTGCCTTAAAAAATCTTGGATTTTCATTGCTCGTTCGGTGTTAGATGGTTCTCAAAAAGGTTTTGAAAACGTTTCAAAAAGATGCAAAAATAACTTTGTCTAGTGGCAACGGTTGGGCGAGCTTACCTTCACAGTAAATGACGTTTTCCCTTCCTTTTGCTGTCTTTTTTTAGGAGCGGTTCAATGACCGACAAAGAGATGATTGCAAGATCAATTGATCGCATGCATCAGGATATAGAAGAGCAGAAAGATAAACGAAAGGCCCTTAGACAGATGGAGTTATTTGTCTTAGACAATTCTCTTCGTGAGAGTACAGTGGGTCAGCTTCGAGGTCACACTATCGAGAACAAGTGGAAAATCTATGAGCAGGTAATGATTTTACTTCATTTACGTTACCGGCAGAGTTACTGGAGTTTTCTAATTGTTGGAAAATAGGTTGAGATACCAATTCATTTTCTAGCATCTAACAAAAAAATTTAAGCAACTAATAATTGGTTAAAAGGAAACAGAATATTGTCCTTTTCAAGGTTTCGCTCTCTTGGTCTTTAAAGTTATTTTGCTAACTATTACTGCAAATTATTATAGCAATATATAAATATCTTGGAGAAAATATATTTAATAGTCATTGTAAGACTTGTGAAATCACGAACGTTGATATTAAATATAGTATGATTCCCTAATGCATTATATAAACCACGTCTTCCCACTGAATACTAATCGCGCGATCTAACTTCTGACGACAATTGAGACTAATAACGGCAACTGAGACTCATACAGGTTCATATTTGACACGGGTTTGGCATACCGCTTAGCTCACCGTAAAACGCAATATTTCAGAGTTGTAAATTACTATCACAGTCAATATTTTCTCTTTGTAATCCAGATAAAAAAGGTTGGCTACAAACACATCATTGTCGCCTCTTTCTCTCACATGACTCGCTTGGGTGACACCTTCATTCGACAGTTGCACGATAAAGGCGAGGACTTCACCAACCTTTGGGCGTTCAGCGAGTTCCTGGAATCTGTCGGGAAAGACAAAGTGCCAGATACCGAAACTATTCCAATTGGCTTGCGTAAGTGCAAGGAGCTAGGCATAAAGAACGTCATCATAGAAGCAGACTTGGTTTGGGCAGGTATCGACTACAAGAAGTTTAAAGTACGAGACATGAATCAGCTTTTCTCTGAGAGAATGAAATGGTGTCGTGAAAACCTTTCGAAAGATTGCAGGATACTCTTCAACTTACGAGACCTTCCAGATGGTATGAAGAAGAAGCCGAAGCGGATCTTTAAGGTAGTTAGGTATCTTTCCTCTCTTTCACCAGAAGAGCGCCCCTTTGGTCTGGTGACCGAAGAATCTGGCAAGTATCTTCCAGAGGAAGTTGGTGCGTGGGTAGGAGCCGTACGCAAAGAGATGGACGAATGTGGGTTTAAGGATGGACACCTGCTTGTTCACGTGCACGAGCAGTGGGGAATGGCAGACAGTACCCAGTTAGAATGCCTTATTAATGGTGCAAATGGTGTTTGGGCGAGTCTCATCATAGAGGGAGCCTCCATGGGTCATGCAAGCTCAACTGTCACCCTGATGAACATGATTCGCATGGGAAACAAGAAGGTAACTAAGCAGTACAACTGTGCAGCTCTACGCAAAGCAGCACAAGAGGTAACTAGAATCACCACTGGACGCGAGGTGTATGACAGGCAAGTTGTGTATGGCGAGCGAGCCCTGGATATGGTCTTCGGAATGCCAAACTTTGATCCAGACCCAAACGAGAAAGTATTTAGCTTGGCTGATTTCTTTGGTGAAGAACCTGTCATGCGAATGACAACTCTGGCCTCCACTGGAATGATTGTAACAAGGCTGACGAAACTCTTTGGAGATGATCCCCAGTTCACAACCGAGAGAGCCCAAAGAATGCTAGAAGTTATGTTGGAGGATCTGCACAAGAACAGGAAAGAGGAGTACATGAGCGCAGTTGGTCTGGCACTATTGTTTGATCGGGCTGGCGGCAGTCTCACCGAAAAAATGAGCGCAGTCATCGCGAAAGAAGAGCCAAAGAAGGTTCACGCGCAAGAGTTGATTGCTGAGATTCGTGCCATGTGGGATCAATGGGATCTGCGAGATGGTGAGAGAGATGACAAGTTAGAGTTTGATGCCTTCTACAATGGATTCATGGGGCCGTACTTTGGTTGCTACAGGTGTGATGAGACGAAGTGCGCATTGAAAGCCATCGACATGGATGAAGATGGAACTGTGGATTGGAACGAGTTTGCCTTGTACTTAAAGTGGGCCATTCGCGAGTACCCCGAGACCAGAACGGCTGAGGATCTGCTGTCCATTGCCTTCCGCAAAGGTCTGATCCCGGCCATGCAAGACGAGATATTAAAGCAGGTTTGAGGAACATTCATGCCAAGCCCATTTCATGCGTAGTCACTATGGGGCCTAGTGTATTTTATAACGTTGTTTAAAGTCTCTTTCATTAAACTTTTTCATTGTTACTTAACGCAGGAGGTTTCTTTGTAAGATGTTTCTGTTTTATTCCGTTTTCGCTTGACTTTGTATATCTTACAAAATTGATTGATTAGTTTAATTTCTTTTATACTGCACTTCGTTTTCATCATTAAAAGTGTTTGAGAATGCAGTCGTCTTGTTATTGAACACCAGAGTACCACGAAGTCGATAGGTACTACACTTTTAGGTTCTGAGGAATATTCATGCCATTCCAGCAGTCTAAACTATGTATGAACTTTCAGAGATTTTATTGGGAGTATAGTCTATCGCCGCCATAGGACCACCTAGTTATTACGACCCCTTTCTTCCTGGTCCAAAATATAATCCGGTCGACCATGACCATCCTATTTCGTAAGTAGGTGGAATATGATCATCTAAATCAGTGTAGCCCAGATTAGGACTGTTGTTCTGACGTTTTGACAGCCTGTGTGGTAGACATCTTTCTAGTCAAAAGCGATTTTGTGTCCTCATTTGATAGTATTAAAGTGGTTATCAATTGACGAGGTACAACTCACCTGGACTCTGAAGACAGGATATCGAAACTTGTCACGCACAGTCCAAACCATTTACTGCATCCCCTTATTATGGGCAACAACAACCTTTTGGATTTTTTTTTTGTATTTAAATTTTTTGCTCAATATTGTAGGTAGGGCTACAATATTTCATTGATAGTGCTTAAAAGGAATAATTACAATAATAAACAGGAAGTCTCGGAAGCCTTACTGGGCTTATCGAGGAGTCTCCCCAGCCAGCCATCTTTGCATGTGCGTAATGGACAAACTCACACTGCATTTCGGAAGTACTAGGAAAGCACCGCCCCTTCCCCTCCCTAATCCATGGTGTAGTCAACCTTTTCTTTGGTTCGGTAGATAATTAAGGGGTTGACATAAAATACTGTTCCATTTGGTCCAAGAGGTCTCTATCGAGTGGTTTAAAACTTACTCGCTTATTTGTGAAAATAGATCAAAATGTTTACAAAACCGCCAACAAGGGTGCCTCGATACATAGTTGTCAAATCCTTCTTTCTAGCAATCGGCTAGAGCTATCTTCATGATCTTTCACACACGTTTTTAAAAAGATTGAAACTACTTTGAGGTGCAATTTCATTTCAAAAGCGCTTCATTTTCTACGGATAACGGCCGAACATCGAGACTGTCCAGTTTTCACCGTATTTCTAACCATAAAAACTTCACCCCAAAATATCTCGATAACGTTCTTACAGATTTCCCTTAAACTTCACGAACAGCGAGGCGGCTATTGATGGAAAACGTTCCGCTGAACGATTTTGGAAGGACAGTTCCCAGTGCCGAGAAATATAGCTGCAGGTAAAATAGGTAATGGCGTCATTTCGTTGCTATGACAACTCCGATGTCATTTTAACGGTTTAATTTTGACTCCACTGACACTAGAAATTCAATGCGTAAAGTTTATTCAGGATGCGTCAGTCAGTCATCTGATGCAGATGTATCCTAGTTAAGTTGCATCAGTGTTATATTTCCAGCAAAATGCTATTGCATGTTCTAGGCTAGAACGTGTGCCACGCCACATACGAAATACCATAGAAAAAAAAAGACACTCTGAGAAGTGGCCAAAAAATCTGTGGAAACGTATTTTTCTACAAATGCACTGGCACGAAACCCCGGGGAAAGGGTTTACGCGAAAAGCATAGAACAGTGAATACCTTGTTACATAGACTACTCCAAAGAGACTAACTTCAAAGAATGCAGGTCCTAAAACCTGAAAGCATAAGCTGTATACCGAAATAAGGTTATTCCAAAAATATACAGAACTGAACACGTAAGAATATAAATCATCGGAAAGGAAACTATGGACAACGAAACGAAAGCGAACACGACGACTGAGCTGACGTAGAATGCCACAAATCCCGCGCTAAAAAAACCATAAATAGTCCTCCCACGAGCCTCAGCGCGCCTCTAAACCGTGCTGTCAGAATGTCTCACTTATTTAGCTTAGTTAGTTACCTGTCATCATTAAGTAGGAGTCTATCATTCATTGATCACCCATCTTAGAATATCAGCAAGACACTTTTCCATGGCCCGCATTGCAGCATCTTGAGTAACTTGGCCATTTGGTTTAATTGAAACTTAAATATAGTTGTGTATCATCAGCAAAGCAATGAACACATGGAAGGTGTTTTTCTATAACGTCAAACAACTGAGATGAATAAATGATGAATAAGTAAGGGTTTAAACGAGAGCCGTGAGGGACCCCGCAATCCAGTTTGAAGCATTCAGAGAGCGTTCCACTGACAGATACCTGCTGACTTCTATTACAAAATTATGATTTCAACCAGTTCAGAACTGTCCCCTGGAGTCCAACTTTGTTTTGCAACCGAATAACGATGATCTCATCGTTAACAGCGTCAAACGCCGCACTAAGGTCTAATAATGCAAAAAGCGTGACACATTGTGAATTCATGGAAAGCATGATGTCATTCACAACACTTCAACAAAGCCGTTTCAGTACTGTGACCAGCACGATATGATGACTGTAAAACTGGGTAGATGTGGTGCTGAACCATGTGTCCATGAGTTTGTTCGAATAAAGCCCTTTCTAATACTTTAGAAAAGTACTGAACATTACTGATGAGTCTGTCTTATCCAGACTTTTTCAAAAGTGAATCAACCCGTGCGCACTTTCATGTATCAGCAGAGTGACCAGACATCAAAGATGTGTTTATAATTAATTTTTGTCAGGACTATAGGAGTAACACATTTAGGCAGTTCACAACAAGAGCTAAGAAACAGGTCTCGAACATTGCCTTCTGTAAGTCGCAAAGATGTTTCCATGGTAACAACAGACGTACAATCATATGCAAGGGAAACAGAGACGTAGCTGGTTAACTTCTCTGTCATTTCATCCAACTTCAAGTGAATGTCACAGAGTTTTTAACAAAAAAGTCACCCATCACATTAGCCAATTGCAGCCTATCTTTGAAGGGTGAGAACAAAACTTCATTTTTCACATCACATAACATCAAAGGCATCAAAGGAGATCACATCAAAGAAGCAATTTGATAGACTGATTTTAATTATGTAAATTTGTTTTTAGCTGGAGAAGAAGTTGCTTTCAAAGGAGGAAGTTCTTTAAATTAGGGCAGGGAGATTAAGTTGCGTTTAACTCAATTAAATGGTAGTCCATTGTCTCTCAGAGTGTGACCTTACTGTTGTTTGCAGAGGAGAATAGTATTGAAAAAAGCAAAAAAAACATATAATAGGCAATCGACTGTCTTTTCTTCTCAAGGTTTCTCCACTCGCTAACTATTCTTAACCCCCCCCCCCCCCCCTACAAAATCTGTAAACGAAAACCACCAGCTTGTGAGGGGGGCTGAATCAAAACCACTGAAACCAAGAACGAGTAGTTCGACACATCGAAATTCCGAGTTTATTTGTTTTTATCTACAGTCTATTCTAAAAAAAAAACTACAAACAAACAAGCAAAACATAAGCTGAAGGAATTTGTTTCAGAAATCAAAACTACTGTGATGCACAAGGCAATGTTTTAGAGGCTAAAATGTTTTTTTTTTCTGTTATAATTCTGACAAGTTATAAATTTGAAAATTACAAAAAGGCCTTATTCAAAGCGTTTTATGAACGAATTATTTATTGGTTATTTCACAGGGCCAACTGCTTCGGAAATAGGTTAAATGTGGTGAAACATAACAGGTCGGATGTAACCTTCTAAACCTATATTGACTTACGTAAAGAGGTTGTAACTTCATTTTTTCGATTGGTGAGCTCGCAGGAAAATTAAAGTTTCTTATTTCAACCCTATTTAATGAAATCCAAGATGGCAGCCAAAATGGCGTCCACTTTGGATGAATCCTCAACATAACTAAAAGGCATAAAAGCCAAAATATTAACCCCATCTTGCAAAGCGCTCGCTACTTATACTTAACATACATGCACCATTGTCGGTTCGGTTAAGGGTCAAATGAATCCCTCATTTCAAGGTATAGTACCAACAACAGTTTCCGCCAATTTGTCGTACAAGAGTATCTGAATTTCCGAAAAACCAACGATAGAACTTTCCCGCGCGCACTCCTGTCAAGAAAGGCACTTACTTGAGGTTTGGGTGCAGTGGACAAAATATAGTAAATTGTGTGAAATTGTCCACCCGAGCCTCGAATTCATGTCTTTATGTTGGCTCATTAGTCACCTTTTTTTGCCTTTTACAACTGCAGCAAGTGTCCTTAAGCGTCAAAAAGGGCCACAAAATGACAACGCTCTTAAAACGATATACTTATTAACGGTAAGCATTAAGGAGAGGGATTCTTGACTAAATCCATCTTAATTATAAAACAAAATCATCCAATTTTCTTTTCCTTTTTCAAGTAGTCAAAACATATATTCGGAACTCTCAATGCTTCTTCAAAAATGATAAATCTTTTTGTGATATATTTTTCTGCAAATTATATCGCAACATCAAAAATGCATGCAACTGACTAGCAAACCTATCACAAGTGACATGCCTGAAAAATCCTTCCGGAAAAGCGTTCATTTAAATCTCTCCAAGTATCACTCGATGTCAAGACTGTTTAAGGACTTCATCTTGCATGGCCGGGATCAGACCCTTTCGGAAGGCGATGGACAACAGCTGTTCCGCAGTCTGGGTTTCAGGGTATTGACGAATGGCCCACTTCAGGTACAATGCGAACTCTTCCCAATCCACCGTCCCATCTTCGTCCATGTCGATGGCTTTCAAAGCGCGCTTCGTCTCATCGCACCTGTAGCAGCCAAAGTACGGTGCCAAGAACCCATTGTAGAAGGCATCAAAATCCAACTTGTCATCTCTCTGCCCATCTCGAAGGTCCCACTCATCCCACATGGCACGAATCTCAGCAATCAGGTCTTGGGCATGCGCCTTCTTAAGCTCTTCCTGGGCAATGACTTCGCTCATTTTCTTGGTGAGTTTTCCTCCCGAGCGGTCAAATAATAAAGCAAGACCGACAGCACTCATATATTCCTCTTTTCTGTTCTGGCGCAGATCTTCCAGCATCACCTCCAACATCCTCTGGCCTCGTTCGCTTGTGAACTGACGGTCGCTGCCGAAAAGATTTTTTAGCCTGGTTACAATCATGTCAGGTGAGGCTAGGGTTGTCATTCGCATAACAGGTTCTTCACCAAAGAAATCAGCCATACTAAATTCGCTCTTGGTTGGAGGGAAATTTGGCACTCCGAACACCATATCCAGGGCGCGTTCGCCATAAACGACTTGCCTGTCATAGGCCTCGCGTCCAGTAGTGATCCTGGTGACCTCCTGTGCAGTTTTGCGAAGAGCTGTACAGTTGTACTGCTTAAGGACCTTTTTGTTTCCCATACGAATCATGTTCATCAAGGTGACAGTTGAGCTTGCATGACCCATGGAGGCTCCCTCTATAATTAGACTCGCCCAGATACCATTTGCTCCATTGACAAGGGATTCTAACTGGGTGATGTCCGCCATTCCCCACTGCTCGTGCACGTGAACAAGAAAATGCCCATTTTCAAACCCACAGGCATCCATTTGCCTTCTAATGGTTGCTATCCAAGAACTAACTTCCTCTGGAAGATACTTGCCAGATTCTTCAGTCATTAGACCAAAGGGACGCTCTTCTTGCGGTAGCGAGGAAAGGTACCTTATTACCCTCAAGATTCGCTTTGGCTTCTTCATCATACCATCTGGAAGATCTCGAAAGTTAATGAATATTTTACAATCTTTGGAAAGATTTTTACGGCACCATTCCATCCTCTCAGAAAATAGTTGGTTGATATCTGCCACTTTAAACTTACTGAAGTCAATCCCTGCCCAGACTAAATCCGCCTCGATGATGACGTTCTTTATTCCGAGTTCCTTACATTTCCGAAGGCCAATTGGAATAGTATTCGTATCTGGGACCCTGTCTTTGTTGACAGATTCCAGAAACTCGCTAAAGGCATAAAGATTGGTGAAGTCCTCCCCTTTTTCGTGCAACTGTTGAATGAAGGTGTCACCCAGGCGAGTCATGTGAGAGAAGGAAGCTACAATGATGTGCTTGAAGCCAACCTCCTTTATCTGAATGTCAAAACAAGAAAGAAAATGAATCAAATTATTTTCGAATAACTAGCTCGTAGGCATTTCTTAATCCCCTAGATAAAGGGAAGCAGCAACTGGCATGCTACAAAATCCGTCTTCGTGTGAGTCTCCAGTGTCTTTAATTTGTCAATTTGTCCTTTGATTTTTTTTTGAAACACTGTTTACGAAATGAATAAGTAAAAGACCTTTTTCAAAAGTATCATACTCTTTGTTTCCCTTCCAAAGTTTTGCATAAGAATTGTTTTTAATTTATCTTGGGAGTTACAATCGCCCCAAAAGAAATTGAAAACAATGCTTACGCAAAATTTTGGAGGAAACAAAGAGTATTAATTTATGTTATTTTTGAAATTTAAGGCCTTTTGGAGTTTTGTCTAGGAAATCAATCCTCACAACTATGCTATTTAATGTGACCCCTTAGGAATTACTGGCAGAAAGTAATCTCTTAGGTTGCAGCCAATGCGCTCTATTCCTAAGCCGGAAGTTGCTTAGAAACAAGGTAACCAAACAATGCTATAATACGTACAAAGTTGCATGGCAGCTTTGGTGATAATCCTCGCGGCCCCCTTACCTGTTCATAGATTTTCCACTTGTTCTCAATGGTATGACCTCGAAGTTGACCCACTGTGCTCTCACGCAGGGAATTGTCCAAAACGAATAACTCCATGTTTTTAAGGACCTCGCGTTTTCCTCTTTGCTCCCGTATCTCACGTTGCATGCGCTGGATGTCCAAACGTATTTCCACTTTTTCCTGGGCTGAGTTATTCATACTAAGGGATAAACGAGATGCAGCGAGAAATGAGCGAAAGATGTATCCTATTTACTAAAATAGCCGTACCTTCGAATAAGCGTTGCATTTAGGAGCAATAATATCAACAAGCCACACCTCTCTACCAAAAATACTTGATCATATTTACATGTATTTTTCGCAATATGAATGTTAAATTATTAAATTATTATTATTATTATTGTTCCATGTTGTTACGTGTCGTTGGGAGTTGTTGCACCAAGTTTGAAACCCGTCAAACTTTTAGCTACGTGCAAAACGACGCAACAATTCCCAACATTGTTGGCCCATCACTGTTCGGAGTTGTTGCGTCCGTTTGCACGTAGCTGAAGTCTACTTAGAAGAGTCTAGTAAAGAGTCTATCAAAATACTTGTTTATATGTATAAAATACAAGTAACCACTGCTCGCCTCGACTAGCTAATTGCTAACAGCGGGAAGTGGATATTGCTTGTAAAATTTGAAATAATTATAACAGTTGAAACAGTTAAACAGTCACACTACATTGAACGTCATACAAGGCTACAGCAGAAGAAATCCGTCAACTACTATAAATTCAAAACTGACTGACGTGACAAGCGTCCGTGTTAGTAACTAAAACTTTGACCGGTTTCAAACTTTGGGCTCATACTCGGTATAAAACCTGTGAACCTCACGAGCTGACGTAAAACAATTAGTACAAAGAAGCCAGTGTGAAGTCGACACAACAGAGCAAAGGAAAATAATGAGCTAGAAGACAAAGAAAAACTTCACAGGTTTTTAACTGATCAGGATCACCCAAACTTTGCGCAACAACTCCCAACAACTTGTAACAACATGCAGCAGGGTGTACAAACAGACATAACATATAACATCCAATGTTGGGAGTTGTTGGCCAATAATGTTGTGTCCGTTTGTACGAGGCTAATCCATTTGAGGATCTACTGAGTGTCACAAAAATTTTGTCGCCAGTTGTAGGAAAGCGAAAGGTGTATGCAAAACAAACAAAAAGTTCACAGTTTTTCAACCCAACCCGACGAGAAATATCCGATGAAACGAAACCATGCATAAGTGAGTAAAAGAGATAGAAATTTAGGCTAGTATATATATCTGTTACGCACGCGTACGTTTTGAAGCAGAACTACTTGTTTATAGTTATTTCTAACTCTAATGCGTTGCAAACAGTGATGGCGACAGAGAAAACCGCACAAACATTTTCCTTAATTAAATTGAGGAGATAAGTGTTATTGTAATGTTTAACAATTAGTTCATGCCTCATCGGGCGTATGTTGAGGTATTGAGAACACGGAAAGTTTAATGGAGAGCACTAAAGAGGCGTAAGACTTGTTCAAGGTGCAGCCGAGAACAACTCTAGCCTCTTGAGTGCTCTTCCAACTTCAGCTCAGTATCTAGACATACACACAGCTGAATCATGAACAAATTGTTTATAACATTATCAATGAGATCAATGCAGCAGTTAACTTTTAAACATTTTATTATTGTAGCGCGCTCAAAGCAGTACGCGTTAATGTCTGCGTGACTACATTTTTTACCTCACAGTTATGTTTTTATCTTAAAATTGAGACAAAGTTTACTCAAGTTGCTTAATTACTATAAGATAATATTAAAAAGATTGTAAAATCCATATTGAGGTGTCGGAAAACTACTTTTTCACGGTAAAATTCTTTTTGAGAAAAACGACAACTTTGCGGCATAGAATGATTCACACACGCTATAGCCCGCACAGCTCGCGCAGTTGACAACGGCAACAACAACACTCACATATTTTCCCTACTATCGGTTAACAAATTCAAAAGTTTTCTCTTAAATTTACGTTATAGAACACATGGTAAATGCTTCATCGTTTTTATGGATACACTTGGAAGACGTCTTAGGAGGATTGCTAAGCTCGCAAGAACTCGCGGTATAGTTGACTGACGTCATTAGCGTGCTCAATGGGAATATGCATCACACACGTTCTATTGAATTTGATTAGGCGAATTTTCTAGCTCCCTAAGAACCCTCCCTAAGAACCAAACTAACATCGATTAAGCTGTTGGGCACATTATGCCAAGTGCGCTTACATGAAAGAGGTGTATGTACGTTTTACGACTACCGGGAGTCTGCTGATAAATTCCTACATCCAGTATCTCGAGCTTTTTAAACATCACGAAGATTACCCTACATTGAGGTCAACTCGGTATATCAGCAATCAGACTTCAAGTCTCACGGGTTAGAAGCAGCAGCGTATTCTGCAGTTAATTAATGCCTGTTTACAGCGTGACCCGGGCTCAGCCAACCGGTTTCTGTGGCAAGAGCTCACGGTTTACTAAATACAATGACAGTGCATTCTGAAACTTCCTTCTCTGATTTCGTTCTAAATGAAATTTACTGATTATCCTACCTGAATTACCGCTCTATCTTCGTACTAACTCCTTTGTAGTCACCTCTGCTTTAAATATGAAGTAATGAATGATTGATCAGCCTAACAAAGGACGTTTTTAATGGACCTATTTTGAATAAAAGCATATCTGAACTGTAACATTCCTCAGTGACAATGCCGGGTCACTCCTGGTTTGAAACTCGCTACACTAGTATGCGTTTTTTCGCCTTGCGTCCACACAGAAATTTTCCAAAACGGACGTGTGTTTGAAAATGATGGTTTGTTAACGCTCCCGAAAAAGGAGTTCGTTGGTTGTAGAGCTTCCGGCAAAAAACCGAAGTTCTTTGAAAAAGCTGACGTCGTGGCCGCCTACTCATGTATGCAACCCTAGTAGTAATCAGGCCCCAGTTTGTGACTGAAGCGTTGGATAGCTCTTTGCATCGGATGAATCACTAGCCAGCAGCCTTATAGGTACTTAATTTCGCGTTTTTCGCGATCAGGTAAAAAAAAAGCGCGAAATTAAAGACCCGCGAAAATAAATCCTCGCCCATATAGAAAATTCAAATAACAATTGACATGTTACAAAAGCAATAATATGCAGGGGCGGATCTAGGGGGAGGGTGCAGGGGGTGCGCAACCCCCCCTGAGATGATGACCTGCGGTTTTCTAATACGACTGGTATTCTGCAAAAAAAAAACTATGTGGTTTATGGTGTTGAAGTAGAGCAAGAGACGAGTGCAACCCCCCCCCCACCTAAGAAAAATCCTGGATCCGCCCCTGATATGTATCGACGAAGTCAAATTGCTTTCTCCGCTGGTTTTACTGGAAAGTTCTATTTTGTATCTTCCGTTGTAAGATAACGTTAGTTTGCTAAGATTTCATACATTGCTTGTTCCTGTTTATCCAGAGTTTTTTAAAAAAGAAAATGAAGTTGAGTACGCTTAAATCGGGAAATTATTGCCCCTTTTCTACGTTTACCTGTTAAAATCGCGAAAATAAAGCCAGGCGAAATACTGTCTCCCCCGCAAAATCGCGAAATTAAGTACCAATGAGTTAAATATTAGGGAAACCCAAATGTTTGCGTTTTCTACTTGACAGAAGAGAGATTAAGATTCACGTCTACCGTAAACGGCCAACGTTACATTCAAGTTGAGAATTTCTCAGAATAGAAAATAAGCAGATAAAAACAGTCCCTAGCGATTGCTATGGTTAAAAGTGGCATAAAACCGCATATTTTTTAGTAGAAGCAATAACGAGTAAACAGAAAATAAGGGGAAAACTTGGTCACGTGGTACAAATTCACGTCTGCCGTTAAGCGTAAACGTGAATCTTAATCCCTCTTTTGAGTTATCCATTGGATAGCATTATCCATCTTTCGATCAATAAGGGCCAAAAGGGAATGGAGGAAGAAGACTCCCGCCTTTTCTCTCTTCCCATCGTCCACCGCGCTCTTATTATTTTTATTTCTATTTTTAAAAGCGGAGAAGAGAGCCTCCATAGGCCCCATACGATATTGCGACCTCCAACAAAGCTCACATCCTCGGTATGGCCAGTGCCTTACGCATACCATACCGACACGATGGGAAGAGGGAAAAGGTAGGCTTGGATAAATTCTGCTTGTAAAATGGCTTATTCTGACTGCCGGCAGTGCTCGTAAAAATCGCTTATTCTTCTCAAAATTCTGCTCGGACACCCTTAATCAGCTCGAATTCTGCTTGGTAAGCTCGAACAAATTTTCGAACAAATTTTCAGCCCTCCGGGCTGTATTTGCAGTTTCGTAAATAAAGAAGGGACGCCTTCATTATGTGAAGCAAAATTGTAATTCATCTTACTTATAGATCCTTATAATTTGAACGTGTTGTAGCCGGATGATTAAATAATCAAATTAATCACAAGGTATTTTCTTACGACTGTTATGCATATCATTAGTGCCGCTGATTTTCCCGGCCTTATTCTGCTCAAATTCTGCTCGAAGCCTTATTCTACCGGTAGAATGCTCGTTTCAAAAATCTCTTATTCTGCTCGAAATTCTGCTGGGAGAATTTATCCAATCTTCGGAAAAGGCCCCTCTAGTCCGGAAGCCAGGACCCTAAAAGAAGGGTTTCGTACAATGATCGGGTCAGAAAAGGTTTGATAGCGGATTTTGATAGAACAAGACCTGCTGATCAATGTCAGCTAGTTAGTAGAGTTGATTTGTGGTATAGGTTACGAGTTATGCGGTTATTTTAATAGGCCACCCCTTTAAATTCATGGAAACGAGGCTAAGATAGAAGACCACTGATAATGCGTAAATTAAACGTTTATTTTGACCTGAATCTACAAATATCGTTACACCTTTGTAGCACGAATCTTAATCATGTTCAGATTGCTCAAATTGAGGTCACGTGACCCAACACGTGACAGCTGCAGCGTCAAAAATGGTGTTTTATAGCTTTTACTAGCCTATTTTAACGTCTTCATTACCATAAATGTGTTAATTATTCATAAATATTCTGATATTTTATACGTACTGTTGGTGCATTACGCACTTTAAGACAAATTGTAGCTTATTGAAACTGAAACAATAAAAGAATGACAATTTTTCTCCCATTTCCGGGTCAACATGAAAACGAGGCTCATTCCGGTTGCTTCTGTTTACGGCGTTATCTGCAATTGTTGATCAAGGGAAACCTCTAATATCGTTACTTCTTAACAAATTATATCCCAATCATGCTTAAACTTTGCAAAGCAAGGTCACGTGACCGAGCACGTGACCTCATACAAGCCAAAACTTCTATTTCAGTGCTAGAAGATGCCTATTAAATCGCCCGGAACGCATATACGTCGATACTTATGTTATCTTACAAAATCTGTTGTTTACAATACCCTTTTTGTCAGTGAAATGAAATACTGTATAGGAGATTACTGATAGCAATATTTCTGCCTTTATAAATTTGCTCTGTAGAAAATATACGTCAAACATCAAACAATTCAACAGTTCGAGAGCCTTTTCACTCCTCGTCGCTTTCTTCAGAGTCACTTATGCAGGTAACACCATGCGGGTTTTTACATACTTCATCATCTGCCATGCAGTAGCATCCTTCAGTACAAGAAAGCCCTGTGTTGTTGCAGGAACAGTTTCGCAAGCAGGAAGACGTCTTGCACTTACACGTCGTCAGTTCGAGGAGACTTTCCGGAGCCGGTGCTTTTGTCATTAGCAATGGTAAAAGATGCTTTTCATCCCTCACCCATCCATGACCCTCTGGTGACTCAAGATCTTGCATCGCTTCAAGAGCATGCCTCCAGACGAATGCCTGGTAGTTTGATCGCTTTAAATGTTGAAGTAGACAATCAGACGTCGGTGGAAGCATTTCGTTTTTCTGCTTTTTCTGGCAGAACATGAAGTAACGCAGCTCATCTACGGTGCTTGTCTTTTTGGATGTTGTATATAGACTGCAAACAAAGGCTTCGCATTTGCCGGCTGTGGTTACGTTCAATTCTTATTCCTCTCCGAGATGAGACACGCTATCCTGGTGGTCAGTACTACGACAAAAACTATCCCAAGCCTTCTTCTTCCCGATACCCGCCAAAACGCTGGTCGAATCACAGCCCGTGATTGCATGGAATCCAGGAAGAGATCTACAAAGCTTTTGACCCAAAGCATGGGCGATGTCATGCACTGGAATCATTCGTTGTCGGTCCTTCAATCCGGTGCGAAACCACAATTCTGGACATCCCAAACTTCTAAAGTGGCTAACGCTTAGGATAAGGACATCAGTATCCGGCGACTGGATAACAAGTCGTCTATCTGTTCTTGCTGCGTACTTGGCATGCAATATCATCCTGGTGTCTGCCTCTTCATGATTTGATCGGAGTGCCTGGACCTCTCTGCACTGACCTCTTGTCACAGTCACCGCTTTCTCGCCATCTCTGAAGCCACCCCCGATCACAAGCTCCTTCTGTGGGGGAAGCTGGTGTTCACCGAGTCTGCAGAGCGCAGCTGACAGGAAATCGCACAGGTTAACCTGGTATTGGAAATATGTAGCACACATTTGAGAATTGGAATCTCTTATGAATGGTTACACTCAAAGGCAAAAAATGTTGATGTCCAATTCACATTGCTGTTAACGAAAGTTTAGTTTAAGTGTAAAACTTGTTAACTAAAATAATCTAAGCCTTACCTTATTCTTGGGATTGGAAATGCACTTTCCCCATTGCCTGGGGACTGGAGTGGTAGGACCTCCTATCGGCACTTCAAGACCAACGGATGCTCCTCGTCGTTCACGCTCTCCTTCCTTTATGGAGTTCTCCCAGTATTGGTCAAAGACTACATGGACTTGCACACAGTTGTTTGAAAAGAGCGGGGCAGTGAAGATGTTGTAGTACTTTTCAGAAAGATCCCCAAAGGTACTTGTTCCGGCAGATTTTGACATTTGTATGATAGCCATGCCGTCGATGATAACAGTTGGATTAGGTAATGCTGTTAGTTGCTGAACCACGTTAACGTCTTTCTCAAGAAGAGAGCATAGGACGCTCTTTGTCCCTTTTCTTAGACTCCCATCTGCGTTTGCGAGTGAATATGGTACTGGAGACAATTCAAAGCTTAGCACATCTTTCAGAGAGATCTGTCGCGTGTTTGATACGATAAGGAGCCTGCCAAATAAGTCCCTGTCCGCGTTAACAGTGACAAGCTTGTCGCTGGATTTGACGTGGATTTTCTTATTTGCGCTGCTGAACGTCTTGATCTTCATGTTGGGTATTGGTTCCCAGAAACCAACGGCATTGCCATTAATACGCTGCTCGACGAAGGTTTTCATTTGCTGCCGGCCTTTCTCGGTACTGTGAACAAGGGTCTGGGCAACATCTTCCGGAAGAACTACTCCAGTACCAATATTGGGAAGCGCATCCGAATCGAGATTAAAAGGATTTGTCATCAAGCCTGAAGAAAAACAACTAATCATCTTCTTGACATCTTCTTCATCTCGTCGAACTCTTCTTGGAGCTGCTTCCTTGTGCGATGCTTGTTCCCCATCTTGAAGGCCGAACATGGCTTTCAAAGCAGATGTAATAGATGCTCGCTCGTGTATTGTTAAAAACCACCGCTCAAGAGCCGACGGACTTTGTGATATCCCGATCACTCCTCCGCTTGATTTCGAGTCAGCATTGATCGACTGCTCCAGGGCCATGTCAGTGGACACTTGTGAAAAGGGCTGCCCTGAACGACTTATGGAATGATTCCCCTCAGCAAACTCCTTATAGACTTCCGGGTGAGTTAGTTCCAGTTTCTGCATATCGGCGAGATAAACAGGTAGGTAGCGAGCATAGTTCTGCCTGTCCATGGCAAAAAATTGAGGTAACATTGCTGCAATACTGGAAAGATGCAACTTCCAATTTCCGGTTCTCTCTGCCTTTAGAAACTGTAAAAGGGTTGTGACCATAGAGCAATACTCATCCCAAAATGCAAATAGGTTGGACCTTTCTTGATTCTCTGATTTAAAGATGGCGAATAGATCCGTAATTTCCGTCAGATCTGTTGTTATCTTTCTCACGCTCTCTCGTGCGCTCTCTTTGTCGCTCTCCACCGCTCGAACGCAGTCCACAATCTTGTGCAAAACGGGTTCTTCTGGGATCTTTTCATCCCGTGAGTCGTACCAGAGAATAAAAGCATCCCACATGAGACGGAAGAACACTTCTAAACAGAGCTTGTGTGCCCTTATTCCTCGGTTGTAAGATTTCCCTTTCATTAAAGCGGACGTCGAACCAGCAGCGTATACACCTGACTCAATCAAGAGGTCATCAAGTCCAGAATCAGTCAATTTCTTCCCTAACAGTGAAAGAAAGTTCAGAACAACATGAAATCCGCCCATGCGTACCACTACGTTGGAGAACTCGTTAGGAAACCTCCACTGTATCTCCTTTGCCTTGCTATATATGGCAAGGTCAAAGGTTACCACGGCGTCGGCTTGACGCATCGCGGCACTAATCTTCTGTGCATGTTTCAGCACTGTGTATATGGTCGAAAAGTCATTAGATGATCCATCGACCATTGGACAGTAGCCAATATTGCTCACTACTGGCGTCTCAGGATAGAGAATGGCGTTAAATCCTGCCCAACTTGGAATTGATTGCTTTTCAAAAACATCTGCAACGACAGCTTCTCCAAATTTCTTGGGACAGAGCCGAAGAAGAGTCCAGATGAAATCAGCTTTTCGAGCGGTGCCTGTTTCATTGTTCAAATCATCATACCACTTCATGTCAACAGAGCCAACGTGATCAGTTACAGCTGGACGTCTTCCTCGAACTGAACACTGTTCGATGTCGTACACCGTACCCGTTGCCTGTAATGAACGTCGCTTTGGTCTCTGTTCTACTGGGTTGGGAGGTGGATCTGGACCAAAGGTTCTGTTCTGATAAATAACCATGGTGGTTGCATGCGTAGTATTCTTCCCGTCGATAGTCTCCTCATTTAAATCATTATTGTCGGCGGCAATCTGTACAAACGAACCAGCCTTTATTACAGTTGGTATGACAGTACCGAACTCTTCAGCCTTGGCAAGAACGTCCTCTACAATACTTGTATTCACTGCACGCATCTCATCGTAGGAAACGCAATGTCCCATTCTGTTTAGCAGTTCGATAAGCCGCTTAGATGTTGTCAGATGATGAACACATATAGCTAAGCTGGTGTGCTTAGGAAGCTTAACACGTCCCTTGGAATTGCAATGGATGATATCTTGTGCGATACTGAGGATTTGTCGTTCGTCTTCAATTGCGGTAGACTGGTTCAACGCATTAGAGGGTCTAGCCCGCTTATCTGAGACCACGAGCTGCTTGCTTAGTAAATACAGAGAGTCCGGGATGAGTTGTCTGGCGGTCTCCATGCTGACGTCTTGAGTATTTAGTGGTTTGGTGTTAATACCTGTACATTTCTTTATCTCTTGTTTGATTAAGCTTGCCACACGACATATTTCACTTGACTGTGGTGTTTCATTGCCGTTGTTGACGCTTACGTTTCCATTTTCGGGGCTCTGAAATACAGCCCATGCGTTTAGAACATCTTGAATGTTAACGGTACTTGCATAGACAAGTTCAGATTTACTTCGGTCGGCTGGCTGATGGAAGACAATCGAAGTGGAAAAATGCTTTTGTAAGCGTATTTTTAGATTTTGAGTGGTGTAACTTTCCGGACTATCAGCGCCTTTTTGTGTGAGAATTTTCTGATATTTGCTTAATAGAGACATCATATCGTATGCTCTGCCTTGTTCGATACCAGCAGCTAGATCAAATACAAGGTCTTGAAAAGCCCTTTCGTGAGGTGAATCTAGGGTTTCTCCGTTGGGCAGGCTAAGCGTGGTTTTCTTACTGACATAAGTAGCGAAACAGTTCTTGTGGTACTTTGCCTCTGCTGCGATGAGGTCTCCGTTCACACCATTTAAAATGTGTAACATAGAGCTATCTCCTTTTCTTTCAGCCGCTATTCGGATGCTTTCACAGGCCTCGAATGTACATAGATTGATAAGATTTCTGTTCTTTTTATGAGTCTTATTTCTACAAATGAAACACCTCGACCAATCAACTGGGGCCATTGCTGAACGAAAAGTCCTACTAGACATGACGTCGACTTCCTTTTGCCGGCTTGTATACTGTAAAGAATCGCTAGGCGTTTTATAGCGAATATTTTGGTCACTTGTGTATGATGCATAACAAGTTGAGCTGCCAATGAATTCCCGTGTCGGCGTCATGACTCACAAACCTTGCCCGCACTTCCTCGTCACGACGCTGTTCCGTTGCCTTTATCGCTTTTTCAGTAGAGTCTTCCTTTGCCTTTCTAAGTGGTTCCCCTGGGCGGTCAGTCTGGCAAATAATACACAATGTGCTACGGGACAGTTTTCTTTTTCTCGATTTTGGAAGTAACGGTATGGCGAAGCCCTCAGGAAAGGAACCTTTATCAGCCATTCTATAATCTAATAACGAATTTTAAAGTAATGTGTCACATAAAAAAAAAAATCAAAGCAAAAAAGAATATGGCAACCAAATCTAAACATTTTGAAATATTGTTTGACATTGTGTTCTAAAGGGACATGAAAAACGATTGTCGATTGTTGAGGTTGTTTTTTTTATGTTATAAAAGTATTTGTTGAAGTAAGTAAGATACAGCTATTCTATAAATGTACTTACAGAGATTGCACTGCTTCGGCCATGGAGGCAGCCATGTTGGATGATATAGCCTCGTTTTGAAGATTCTTGAAAAAGAGGTTACAGCCTCATTTCAGTTTCCCACAAAAGTAACGATGACACTTGCAAAAATGAGCTAACACACTACAGAATACCCGCAATTTCTAACCGCAAAATCTATTATTAAAGTATACTAAAGTATAATATACAGTAGATGCCTTAAAAAGATCGGCTCCTGCTTTTAGCTACAACTCAATAATGCAAAAAGGCCCGAAAAATGTAGAATTAAGTCATGTAGCCATAAATTACAATAAATAACAGTCTTATTTACGGAAGAAGACTTCCTGGGACAATAACAACTATTGTTGATTTAATAGCCATTTTCTAGTACTCAAAGGTACTGAAATATAATTTTTGGCCTGTCTGAGGTCACGTGCTCGGTCACGTGACCTTGCTTTGCAATGTTTGAGCATGATTGGGATAAAATTTTGTTACGAAGTAACGATATTAGAGGTTTCTATTGATAAACAATTGCAGATAACGCCGTAAACAGAAGCTACCGGAATGAGCCTCGTTTTCATGTTGACCCGGAAATGGGAAAAAAATTGTCAATCTTTTATTGTTTCAGTTTCAATAAGCTACAATTTGTCTTAAAGTGTGTAATGCACCAACAGTAAGTACAAAATATCAGAATATCTATGAATAATTAACACATTTAAGGTAATGAAGACGTTAAAATAGGCTAGTAAAAGCTATAAAACACCATTTTTGACCTTGTAGCTGTCACGTGTTCGGTCACGTGACCTCAATTTAAGCAATCTGAACATGATTAAGATTCGTGCTACAAAGGTGTAACGATATTTGTAGATTCAGGCCAAAAT
This sequence comes from Porites lutea, assembly GCF_958299795.1. Taxonomy (NCBI): domain Eukaryota; kingdom Metazoa; phylum Cnidaria; class Anthozoa; order Scleractinia; family Poritidae; genus Porites; species Porites lutea. Next base: position 50,391,150 of record NC_133201.1, on the reverse strand, counting down.
AAACGTTTAATTTACGCATTATCAATGGTCTTCTATCTTAGCCTCGTTTCCATGAATTTAAAGGGGTGACCTATTAAAATAGCCGCTTAACTTGTGATCTATACCACAAATCAACTCTACTAACTAGCTGACATTGATCAGCAGGTCTTGTTCTATCAAAATCCGCTATCAAACCTTTTCTGACCCGATCATTGTACGAAACCCTTCTTTTAGGGTCCTGGCTTCCGGACTACTCGCCCGACTGCCCTCGCGCGTTTTTTTTCCTTTCTCCGGGCAGCCTCCCTTCAACAAAAAGACGCCTCTGCGGAGGAGAGAGCTCCTTGCACCAAAATAAAAACACTTCTCTTATTAACCTAAAGTGTTTCCTATATGATTATTTGCGTTTAATATACCCATCACAAGTAGTTCAATTTTTAAATATTTACATTTTACCCGGCGGGAAATAACAATATAAGTTGTCATTTCTCTTTGATTGGAAAGCAATCGTTCTCTTGGAAGAGAGCCAATCAAATGAAATGCCCTTTTCATGCTGTTGAACACAACGTCACCTTGGAAACAGGGTCGAGAAGGGTGCTCTGTAATCGTGATTTGTCTTCGAAGAATCGTTTATAAGAAGCCCCGAGAAAGTGTTATAAATCGTCGCAGAGGCCTCCATGCACGACGTAGATGAAATTTAGGCAACATTTGTAGATGCATTGATTCGAATTTTGACGAATATCGACAATGTCTGAGGCTCCACAGGAAGAAACGAGATCGCGGGCAGCTTCACCTCCGAGCAGTGAAGTTGCTCCTCCACTGGTCTCGAATCCAAAAGGTAAATTATTCACAATTTGAAATATTTGGTATTTCTGCGATTAGCTTAAGCATAGCAGCAGATAATAAGCGCAGATGAACGTTCGATGCATCTTTGCTTTTCTGCTCGCTTGTGATTCGCGACGTGAGCCGGTCAGGAGCTGTTACGCGCCTGATTAAATTTACATTGTCTGCTTGTTTTGGTTAGTTTCGCATAAACCCTGTTTGTGCAGTATTTTCTTAGGGTTTTGCTGAAGTAATATTTTTGAATTTTAGATGAAGAAGCAAAGAAAGGACCAAAGAGACGCGGAGGCGCTCCGAGATCCGCTGGAAGAACTGCCGCGAACGTTGGCCCGGTAAATTACAATTCGAAGCCCTACGTTGTGATTGCGCACAATTATTTCACTTACCATAAGTGAATGTTTTCTTATTGTTTTTCAGAAGTGGTTTTGTAGCGTAGTTTACTTTAGGAAATAAAAGCAATGACATTTGATCATTTTGATATTAACTTGAACGAACTAAGCTGCTGCATCGATCGATCGTGTTCGTCTATTCAGTACAATGTGAGCTTATTGGAGCTTACACTTAAGCTTATTCCGTAATGACAATAAACCTTACTTTATTTTAAATAATTAAAGTTATGACGTCTAATTTACTCGGTGTACAAAGTGGAAATTTGTCCAGAAACTGCTTTTAGCTGTTGTAGTTTTAAGCGTAAAGCTTAATTTTTATCTACAGAAGAAGACAGTTACTCTCGTCACTGGCTCTGAAGCCATGAAGGAAAGACAGAAGCAGGCAAAGGCGCTCAAAGAGAGCCGAAAAGGGGAGGTAAATCTCAGTGCCAATAAACAATCAGTAATTCATGAAACTGCCATGCATGCTTTTTTTATTACAGTAGAAAGCAGGGCAGAGCTCTTGTACCAAGAAAAGAATTTGCACGGTGCAAAAGTTGATCTCAAATCACTGAAACAAAAAATTATTATTCTCTATTTGTAAGGTGTTTGAATCATTTTGGCCTTACTAGGGATCTCTGGCAGTGACTAGTGTGAACCTTAGACTCCGTTTACACGGGTCCGGAAAAATCTTTTAATGGACAAAAACTTTATGGATTTGCCATAACCGTGCAAATTTTAGAATAAGCAAGTTTTGTATGGACTCCTGTGAACAGTACTGCAATCTGTAACAGAATTTGAGAGGTCTATAAATCTGCCTTCGAACTGGGCCTTAGGAATGTTTGTTAGTAGCCTAGGGGTGTACATTTCAGGCCCAGTTGAACTTGTCTCTCAAGTACAATTCTTCAAATTCAAAGTTTGTGTTAATCTATTACTTTTTTTGACAAAATAATGCTTTATGATAAACTCACCTTCATCTAACTGCTTTGCTTTTAGATGGATTCGAGACACAATTTCATATTTTCTAAGGTAATGTTGAATTTTTATGCTCATAAAATTACGGTAAAATTGCAATAATTATTGTTCTCTTTACAGGTAAGTATTTGGAATTAACATAAAGGTAGTGAGAATAACATCATAAACTCAAGAAAGCTCGTTAAAGCAAATAATATTCAAGCCACCCGTTTGACTCATCATGGAATAGACTGTTCCTGCATGAATCTGGCCATCGCGAAGTTTTAATATTTCTTGTTTCTTCTCTGAGAAAACATACTTTTACTGTAAAATGATATTTAGTGTAATTTTTAAGGCACAGGAAACAGACTTATCGAAAAAAAATTGGTTAATTGAACGTAGGATTTGTGGATTAATTTTTGCTGGTCATTACCCTGGCTCCAGTCAGGTCTCTTTTCAGAATAACTAGAATGGTAAAGCTCCCAAGTTTTTTCTCTCTCTCGGCACTTCACACATCACTGTCAGCTTTGCTGCAAACTACATGTATCATGAATTAGGAAAGATAAAAATCTCTTGCACGCAGGTCAGCCTGGCAATTGCTGTTAAAGCCATTAGAACTTATGTTGCATGTTGTCGGTCAGCGGTCAGTGCTCATCTCCATGTGCTTAGTACAGGCATAGCTAGTGTTTCCTGGCAGCTACTCTCTTCATTTATCCTTTGGATCATTCTTTTACCCCCATCCCTCCCTCTTTATTGTTCCACTGAACATCCCAGGCACCCACCTCCACTAAGCAACGCAGTAAACTTTGTTTAATTTTAAATAGCATAAAATAGTATTGCAAATAATTATTTTGGCATTTCTCTATCCTTCCATTTGCATGTATCTGATATCAGCAAAGGTAACATGTATTTATAATATAGTACCCTCTCCACAATGTTAGAGTGATTTTACTTAACCCATGAAATTAGTAGTGGAATACTCAAACAATTATGCACTAATTCCATTGTTTTTCTTTGTTTTCTTGTGGCTATTTCGCACTAGTTCTTAGTATCTGTTTCACAGGTCAGGTAAAATCACTCTAATAAATTTGAGCAATTTTAAGAAGTTTTTAAGGAGTGATAATAGTTATAAAATCATGATAGCTGATGTTGTTGGATAATTTTTTGTATAGATCTGTGATTATTTGGGCATAGATGTTGCTGTAGTTGAAGACTTCATATTAGGAGATGAGAAGGTAAATGTCATTTAACTGTCCCCTGATAGGGGGTGGGGGGGGGGGGGTACTCTCTGTAATGGCCCTGTTAGGGTAGCTCCACCCAAAAGGGGTACCTTTTGCAGGCTTTAGGTACGTGTATGTGAGAGGGTAGGGATTTCACCAGTTGAGGTATGTGAAAGGGCTGGGAAATCTGTCATTTTGGTCTGTAAAAGGACTTAAAACAGCCTACAAAAGGTTTTTATTTATTTATTTATTTAATCCCTTTCACCATGATTACAATGCTAAAAAAGACTAGGGAAAAAAATAATTATGTTTGAACAAGACACCAAAAAACGAGGGACGAAGGTGCCGGACACACAACAGAGCGAGGCTCCAAATTAAGTGTGCCCTTACGGAAAATTCATGGCTGCAAGAAAAGGCTAGGGAATGTTAGCCTTTTCAAAAAAAAAAATGCTGGGCTCCCTAGATTTCACAATTTCAAGGTACTGAGCTCGATCGCTTCAATTTTTCCTGGAGCACAGCCTCCTTGTTAACTCATTTTTGTATTTTTTAATGTCAGTCTTGGATGTGTCAATATTTATTTTGTTCTCTTTCAATTGCTTACTTTAAGATAATATATAAATCCCTTTGTCTTCTCTTCCTCAGTTTAACCAACTAGAAAGCTTCTTTGCTTCTGATGGCTCTAGACGAATCATGTTTTTTTACCAGGAATGTAGTGTAAGTGTTGTATAAAATATTTCAACTTTATTGTTTAATTTAATGACATCTTTTGTAAATTCTTTGATTACTGCTGTGAATCATTACAATGTAACAGGGTGTAGTTTACCAGACGAGTGTGTTTATAAGTTTCTCCTCTAAAACTATATTCACTTGCTTTTTTGATTTTTGTAGATAAACAGAGTTGATTTGAGCTCGCAGGCTGCAAATTCCCCAAAGAAACTGTTCATATCAGCAGGAAATGCAGAGGTATGTTATTATACTGTCTCACTTGGCTTGATTAGAATGTAATGACTAGTGACAATGTTTAAGGATGAGGGGCATGATTTTTCATTACTGACTCTTACCACTGGCTTACATTGCTGTGAAATGGAGGATATGGGGATAATTGCTAAATGCACTGTTGAGTAAAAAAACTAGATTGATTAATAAAAAGCCTGCTGAGCTTTTCCTTATAGCTACATCTCAGAAAGAACGTACAATTTCTGACAACTAGCCTGGGTCAGCTCCCTCCAATTCTTCTGTCTTTTTCTCCCAATGTTGTTAAGGAATAGTTTTTTGAGCTTAGTGGACCCATTTTCGCAGCCAACATTGAGGAAAAAGAAGAGAAGAACGTTGACAATAGTTATACATGAGTGTTCATGAGGTCCTTGACCCAGGTTGTAATAATGTCACACATTGTAGCTGGCTTTAATTTTGTGCCCTTTTTTTGGATTTTTTTTTCGTCCCCTGTAGATTATTTGCATCTTGTAATTCCTTGATTCTGCCATTGTTAAGAGCACCTTTCAACGTGTAACATGTATTTACCAGTGTCAAAATTCCAGAAGTATTCCTTCTATTGCATTAATTTTATTATTTTAAATTATTTCCAGGAACTGTGTGGTACTTGCCTAATGTTTCTTCGCTCAACAACAAAAGCTATCACTATACAAAATGTTGCCCAGGTAAAAAGACAGACACAACCTCCCCATCTGACCATAGTGAACATAATGTTTGAATGACCTTTATAACTGCGTTACTTAACGTGTTATTTTGTGTAAACTTGCAGGAAGTAAACTTTATGGCCATGGAAGCTTCAAAGGGAGATATCCTGGCAGGATTTCAAAAACTTTTCGGAAACATTTTTATTCCTGCACTCCAAAAGCAAGAGGTAATAGTATTTTACTAAGTTTTACCTGCATTTTTAATGTTGGCTACACTCTTCTCTCTTTATAGCCCCCTCCAACTTAGATGTTAAAAATTATTTTACTTTCAAAGCATGTTCTTATACTTCCTTTCCTTTTTTCAGAATTGGGGTGAGCTGCCAGGTAACTCTGGGCAAGTGCAAGAGTTTCTTGAGTCCCTTGAAAAGTTTGCTGGCATTCTTGGTGGAGCAAGAAACAGCATGAAAGGAAGGTGAGATAACAACTGCATTTTACTTGTGAATTGTTTCCCCTGAGTATTCATGGAATATATTGTTTGGCTGCCAGTAACCAAGAATGGAGTGTTACATGTACAATGAAACATGCACAAACTTCTGACAGAGCAACAAGTTAATGAGATGCAGTAAATAAGAAGGCACTTTAATGGAACAAATATGTGTTGTTGACTAAAATGAATATTATCTTGCATGTAGCATTACAAAAATGTCATTTAAAGAAGGACAGGTAAAAAAAGTTAATGGACTCTCTGCCATTTTGTCTGAAATCCAGGGTTCAGCTTGGAGATCATGATTTAGGGCCGCTGCTTGACAGCCTCAAAACTCCTACTGATTACGTGTTGGCTGGTAAGAAATCTTTTTCGTTTTTTTTAAGTATGTTATGACTTTGTGTTGTAACTGTCATTGAGCACTTCACACCCTAACATGCTTCAGTTATTAAGGACTGGTTACTTGACAAAGTTTACATAATCTGTTGGCTTGATAATTTTTGTTTCTTTTTTTTTTGGACTGTGTTGGTAACTTTTGACAGTGTCACAAATAAATGTTAAAGTTTTATTACTTTGCCTGTTTAATGTCATTTGATTTTCAAGTTGGTGTTGATGGTCAATTTAGAGCACCACATTCTCAATGATGTATGACTCATGTGTTTAAAAACTTCACCATACCCCAAGCAGACTGTTTCTGCTAAGTTAAAGCAGATCAGTTTAAGATTCTGGGAAAGTACCCTGGCCACCCATCCCTACCCTAACCCAACACTAGCATTAACTACTTACTGAGGGAAAAATGTTGGGTTAGTGGAGGGGTAGGTCGGCAGTTTCCCAGGATCTTACATCAGTTCTGTCATTAAGAGGAGGGGGCTAGGGATTTCAGATGGCTGTTAAGAACGTGGCGCCTGGCTACTTTCATAGGAAAATAAAAGAAAAATAGGACCAAACGAAATCCCTAGCTGTTTGATTTCCCACCTACTTGTTGTATTTACCTGGCAACTTGAAATCTTGGTGACATCCCTGTTACATGTATACTGATGTATTGAAACCAAGGGCTGTCGCTAAGATCCCTGTCTCCCAGCCTTCAATGATTAAGCCCTAGCTGACAACTATAGTCAGTAAATCAAGATGAATTAGGTCATGAATCAACCTCTCGTTTTTTTTAGCCAACAATCCTGATACGGTGGACAAACTTGAGGGTCTTGTAGCTTTATGGTCCAAAGTAATTGAGCAAGTTCTTGCTGAGAGTGAACAGGTAGGTCATACACCCCTGTGGCTCATGTCCAGTACTCTAGTACTTACTTTTGAATTTCCTACTAATTTATTGTGAGGTAGGCTATAATAGGGAGAATCTGTATAATAGTCCAGTTTTGAGTTTGTTGCAGCCACTTGAATAGATCGAAGCACTGAAGACTCATTTACACAGGGTTAGCCTAGTCTCACCTAATGTAAAATATTCTCAAATACTGGCGAGAAGGTGCCTGAATTTGATTTTAAAACAATATGTACACAGAGTTGTACACAGGTCTTCTTCTGAATGGAATTTGTGAATATATTTACCTTTAGGTAGAGGCTAACCCTGTATAAATTAGTTTCTGGTGCTTCTATTCATGAAGTGTTTGCGACAAATTCAAAACTGGACTATTCTTTAACAGCAGTTGCCTCGTAGGAGAGAGTAATATGCTGTTCAATTGTATCTTAGTCTTGTGACCCATGGGTTGGAATTATAGCAGACATTTAATCACTTTTCTCTGTTATGGTCTCTTTTCCAAGATGAGGAAAGAAGCAGATGACATTGGTCCAACAGCAGAACTTGAACACTGGAAAGAGAGAATGGCCAAGTTTAATGTGTATGTGATCTTGACACAAATGACACTCGATACATAAAAATATATTATATCATATAAAATGGCATTTACTGTTCTGAATGAGTGCACTTTATCTCCTTTGGAACTTAAACGCTACGCATTCACTGAATGTAATGAAAGGTATGTTTTAAAACAAGGTTAACCAGGCAGCCTCAATCTAACTCAGAGGTTATGTTACTACAAGAAAGCTGTAAAGTGGCACTGATTGCCCTGAAGCATATCACATAACCCCAATATTTCTCAGTACTTGGCTGCCAGCTCCTTCAATAAAAAACACAGTTTGCCATATAGATTTAATTGGTATCATAGCGCCCAAGTTAAAACAGTTGTATATTCTTCAGAAGGTAAATAATTTTGATGTTTAAAAACATATTTGACAAATTAAGCTATGCATCAACTGTTATGTTTTTTCTTCAGTCTTGTAGACCAAGTGAAAAGCCCCCATTGTAAGGCCACGGTAGGAGTACTGCATGCTGCCAAGTCAAGAAGTCTAAAACATTGGAAAGAGCTGGTAATAAACCTAGTATTATGATAAAAATACTTCCATTTTTCAGAAAGTCGTGCTGACCAATTTTTTTTTGCTTTCGTGCATAAAAATCTTGACTACATGGCTTCATTTATTCTGAATACAGGACAGTAGAATAACTGATGCAGCCAATGAAGCAAAGGACAATGTGAAGTACTTGTATACTCTGGACAAGTTTTTTGGACCACTTATCAAGTGCACTCCGGTGCGTATACGTGTATAATGATTTTAGCATGTAGGGTGATATTAAGTGGAAACGTTTGGGACTCATAAGTTTGTATTGCTCTCCTTGTAAGGTTGTGCATGTTGTTCAGGTCACTGGTATGTCCTACTGGTTAGATTTCGGGATGAGATTGTGCAAAAATTAATGTTCACTGCATATCTCGTCTGTCACCCAGAAGCCACCATTGCAGACGTCTTAATAAAGCAGCTTCCATGAACTTATATATGGTAGAATCCCTCCTTAACACCATATCGGCCAAGGTTCCCATTAACTTTTTAAGTAGACAGCTAGGATGTAAAAGTAGGCAGCCTGGCAGTTGATCGCTGAAGGCAAATTCAGGACTTTCACTCTCTAATATTGCCCTTTTTCCCAAAAAGTAGGCGACTTAAAATTAGAAGTAGCCAGTTGTTAGCCGGTTGCCAGCACTAAATGAGAACCCATAGTCATCCTGTTGGGTGAAATGTAGAAATACTCAGTCAGTTTCTTAATGTGAAAACCTCAATGATGTTACCAGGATTTCATGGCCTATAGATGGTCGCATCAACGTGGTTTTGCTGTATCAGGAGTTACAAAAATGTCGTGTTTATGCTCTGTTTCGTTGGGAAGTTTTCTAAATATATTTCATAATGCATCTCTTTGACATGTGCTATGAATAACCACTGTTTTTGATTTATCTATCAGACTGAAATGGTGGAGCATATTCCAAGTTTGATGAACGCCATCAGAATGATCCACAGTATTTCTCAATACTACAACACCTCAGAAAGAATGACTTCTCTCTTTGTCAAAGTCACAAACCAGATGATAACAACTTGTAAGGCGTTCATTAACAGAGATGTCATGAAGATTTGGGAACATTCAAGGTATCAGTCCTTTCAGTCAGCATTGTCTCAACAATAACCCTTAACAAGAGTTTTGCTGAATGATCAAGATTTCTCTTTTTTTCCGTACTTTCCGGATGTTTCAATGTTGTCGCATAAACTAGGGCCATAAGGAGCATTTCCAGTTTAATTGTACACAGATCTTAGAAGTCCAATGACTTGTTGTATGTAACGAAGTCATCTGTATAACAACCAGTTTTGCTTACCACAGTAATAGTGAAATATAATGGAAAAGAACGTTAACGAAATGAAACCAGTGAACAAATGTTTCAGTCCGTTAGCCCCTCGTTACTTCCAGGTTTCACTGTACAAGCAAATGCATGAAGAGACTGTCGCCTATGCTGTTCAATATTGTTGAGCTGTTCAGTGGTTTGCAGGCGTGTAGATTTTATTTGTTCTCGAAACCACAACCTTGCAAACTCACCGAAGACTTAAAAAGATCTGTTCACTTTATTACCATTTCCATTTACATCTATGTCCCACGATCGCAAGCTATTGCCGAGTTCAGGTCTCACAACTTTCTCCATGTGTAAAAGCAAAGTTCTTTAGAGCGGTTTTCACTTGACTGTCGTAAAACCAAAACCAAAGTAAATACCCTAGGCAACCAAAGGGCGTAGTAAAACCAAAACCAAACCAATTCCTCAATTACTTTCGACAGTCAAGTGAAAACCGCTCTAATGAATTGTAACCTATGGCTAACAAATGTTATTTCATATTTTGAATTAGGGAAGTGTTATCAGGAAGACTAAATGAGTGCATTAGACTCAATGCAGAGTACCAGAAGTGTTTTCACCGTACTAAGCAAAAGCTGCGAGAAAGTCCTAATGAGAGACAGTTTGAATTTAGGTAAGTGTCCCATCCCTGAATTATCAATCATACATGTATGTAATTTTTAGCATTTTAGATGTTTCAACCTTATTGCGAGTTTTTTTTTATTATGAACTGTACAGACTATGTCCGATACTTGTGCAGTTATGACCAGTGCAGGGTGAAAAACTTCTATATTCTTTTTTGGGGGGTTCAAGCTTACTTTCTCATAGTTCGGACTGAATATTTTGTGTGCCGGCTGCTCCTGAGCAATAAATGCTAGTAACGCAATGTCATGTGACAAGGAACGGATTTCGGAGTGCCACATGTTAAAATTTTTGTTATGGAGTAAGAATATCTCGCCCCTCATAGTTATTTCATGCTGTTACCTTTGCATACTCGGGTAAAAAATTGCAATCAAACTTTTAAGTAAACTAAATTGAAAGGCAAGACGGTATGGGTTCTACGAAAGCTACTGATTGTCGTTAGTCAGTCACCCATACAACAAGGGTTAAATGTAATAATATTATGTTCAAAAATGTTTGCTTTACAGCGAGAATTACATCTTTGGAAAATTTGATGCCTTTTGCAAGAGACTGGAGAAAATTGATGACATGTTGAACACAATGGAAAATCTGGCTGGGCTGAATGGCATCAAAATTGAGGTAAGTTTTATTTTTGGTAGCTGGGCAATTTGATTACGTTTGCGCTATAAAACTGCTTGTTGACGGCAAAATGTGTCTAACTCTTAGTGCTGTTGAAGAGTCTTGTTTTGATCATTGTTATGTTTCGTTTTTTTTTCAGGGCATGGAAACTATGATTGTCCGTTACAATTCTATTGTGACGAGTGTGAAGAAGAAAGGTTATGACTTACTGGATCACAGGAAAGGAGAGGTAAGGGTCACTTTTTTTCAACTGCCGTTTTACCCAGTGATGCTTCATGCAACTTATTGTGCCTTTAAAATTTTCTTGTTAGTTTGACACTGACTATGAAGAATTCAAACTGAGCATTGATGGACTGAAACTGCAGCTGCAGATGTTTGTTGACTCTTGGTTTGAGAAACCATTGTCTGTAAGTATCTCCTTTTCACTGCGTTTATTTTGGTGAATGCAGCATAGCTGCAGTGGGTTATGCCTTACTGAGGTGCTGTCTGGGGGGATTAAAAGTAAAAATTTTTCTTTTGGCTACAGAAATGGAAAAAAGTATAACGCTGACCGTTTTATGTCTCATGCATTTGCCCTTTTTTATCAATGAAACTCTGTTTTTGGATATTTCTGAAGACGTACTTTCTTAACCTTTTTTCTTTCCTTCAGACCTTGCGTGCTCTCGAATTACTCCAAAAATTTGAGAATATAGCTGGAGTCCAGTTGTATCTTCACGACAAGTACCAAAGAATACTAATGCAGTATGGAAGGTATTATTAGTGGTTTTTAAGCTATTACCTGATTATTGATGTGCACATAGCGATCATTTCTCTGGATTAAACTGTACCTTAATACTTGAAAGAGCTTGAGAATGTTTTTCACGACAATTTTTACTCAAGTGAGTCATAAATGGGTTATATTCGAATCGGAACAAGCAATCAGAAATGCTTTGCAATGGTAGGAAGAGCCGAGAAGTACGTAGATTGGGTTGGGAGCAAACAACGCTGAAAGCCTGTGAAAACGGGCCGAGAAACAGAGGAATCCCAAATAGTTCGCAGTTGGAATGTGACAATGTAATCGTTAATGGTATGAATTGATCCATGTGAGTATAAGAGAAGCATTGATATCTGCAACGTCCTATAATGACGATATTCTAGAGATTTAAGAAATATATACATGAAAGGAAGACACTATACTATATGTACCACTGCCTTTGTAATACATATCTCAAAAGCAGGCGTGTTGACAGCAGTGAGATGCATGTAAACAGGGCTGGGTTTTTTTGGTTCGTAAGTGGCCTCTCATTTTTGCAGGGACCTTGAAACGTGTAGGAAGCTGTATCAGAAGCAGAAAAATGACCCGCCGATTCTACGTAACCTTCCACCGGTAAGAGGAGCATGTAACTGTTGAGATTGTAGTTAACTCTCTCGCAAGCAAGCCCCCTACCCCACCCCCCCTTGACGTTTTGGGACGTTTGAGTGAAGATTTTGTTACGAACATGCCGGATGGTCGGTTACCGGAAAAAGGAAGCAAAAGAATATCTCGCATTTCTGGCCAAAAAGTGGTCGCGGTGGGTTAAGAAATTTGAGTAGTGGTCTCGTACGGTAGAATTTTTTGAAACAGTATTTGACCGAGTAACAAAACGGTCATTTACAAAGTGTTCACTTACGATAAGTGGTCGCTGTCAGAGAAATTGTGCCACTCCGCAAGCCAAGGCAAAGTGCATGGTAAGAACTTGATTTTTTTGTTTCTAGGTGGCAGGAAAAATAACATGGGCGCGACAACTTTTCAGAAGAATACATGAGCCAATGAGAATGTTTAAGTCTCATCCTGACATCTTAAAGGTGAGTCAATCATGTAGCTAATTTGTTTGTGTTCTTTTATAATACAGTTGTAATTTTTATGGTAGAGTGACAGTGTTCTTCGTCTAACAAACGTTTCAATTCGTTCCGAAAATATCGCCATGGAGTTATAGTGGCCATTGACAGTATTGCTTTGTGTGTTTGTTTTTTGATAGGGTGAAGACGCAAAGAGGATCATTCGTAACTACAACAAAATGGCAGCAGTGCTCGTAGAATTTGAGGTGAATTTATTAGCGGTTTTTTAAGTAGAGGGAATTATTTCGATGTTGGTGTGTTTAGCAACTAAATTGCTGCCACCTCTAATTGTGTCCTGTTTCTACACCTGTCATAGACTCTATGACAGGTGTAGAAACAGGACATAGCAAAAATACAGAGACTGTTGCAATACAAATAATTTCAATGTCTTTTCAGCTTTTTATAGCAGATGTATGTAGGCCCCGTCGGACAGGTTTCTAAAAAAACAATACAAAATGGTCTTCATCTTCCTCTTCTGAAAGCACAGCTGTCTGAAGAACTTTTTCTGTTTCCTTTAAAACCACTATCTATAACGTTTGCTTAAATTGCTTTTATTGCTGACACTTGTGCCACTTTCCTTATCCCTGTTACTATCTGTCCAGTTACTGTATCACCGTGGATGGTTCAGAGCAGTGGAGGCGGCTAAGAGTGGACTGAATGCATCATTGCTTGTGCGTCACCCAGAAACCAAGGTTTGTCATTCTCATATGATTTCTCACTTTCAATAAACTAATAACCTCCCTGTCTATAAAATGCGTTGCAACTTTTTTTTAGGTAAAATATTGGTGCTTACTGGATTAGTAGCTGTATGCACAGCCACCTGTTTGCTCGAGTAATGATAAAATGTAACTCTTTTAGCAGATTGTGACTGCAATATGGCTGAATTCAATTCGTTTTCTCATAATGGGAAGTCGCCTAACTCCATATGAGAAGCTAACAAAAACCTAAACTTACTTAACAAAGACCTGGTCACTGTTTTATTGCGCTTTCTTGAAAAAATATGTCTGTAAAGCAGTTAACATTTGTTGTTACTAACAACACCCGTCCATCGGGCTTGAAGGTAATGACCTTGTGTGTCGTTTAATGAGACAACAGTTACAGTTACCTAGAGCATTTATATAACTCTGTTCACTTGACTCACAGATTGTAAGTAGTCTCAAAACATGACCTTTTCCCTCTAACGCAGAAACTCTTTGTCAACTTTGATCCACAAATCCTCGAGTTGATCCAGGAAGCAAAATGCATGCGGCGGCTGAGTCTTGAGGTACTAAATAACCAATTTTCCTGTAACGTATTAATATACCTATGTGAATTTGGTTTGCTTCTGAGCTGTACCCTCCCAGTTTCTGTACTAAATTTACTCCTAATAATCCTACTGAATATTTCTTTTCCAGATCCCAGGGGCAGCTCAAGTAATGTGCCTAAAAGAAGAACAGTTCAAAACATGCAATAATCGGTAAGTATACAAATCATCCGCTTGTTTTCAGGTGGCAAACGTAACCTTTTTCGGAGACGTACTACAATCAATTTTTCTTTTAGAACATGAAAGGTTTTCTTTTAGTGAATCAGCCAAGATGTAAAAAATAAGACGCCCGTGACGTGCTGATTATTAAATCTCTCACAGAATTAAGATCTTACTTCAGTTTGAACCTCTTAAGATCTGAATTCTTTGAAAGATGTAACAATCAGTATGTCACAAGCGTGGGACAAAGAAAACATCTTACTTTTTTAGTTTTTGTATGTTTAACTTGTTCACATCTTGGCAGGTTGACTTCAAGATTCTTTTCTCCTTCATGCAAGATGAAAAAGCGTTTATGTTTTTAATCTCTCTTTGCAGACTGCAAGAAGTTTTAAAGGAGTATGATGAAGTTATCTCGGGTATCCCGGAAAACGTGCTTCCGTTGATGAAGCCATTTACCAATCGCGTTGATGAGACCATTAAACCTGGTTTGACGATGCTGAATTGGACGTCCCTCAATGTCTACACCTGTAAGTAGTCACTTTTAGTTATTGGAATAGACCTTTCACTTGTACTTGCAGCAATTTAAGTATAACATGTATATAGATTTAGCCAAAGCTAAAAGCGAAGCTCCCGTTTATGCATTTCAAATTTACTTCAGACAATGAACTTGAAACCATTGCAAAGAAATAAAAAAATCTATACTTAACTTTAGGGACAACCATATGACTAAAAATCATAAACTTAAGCCTGCGAACGATTAAAAGGTAACAATTGGTCAGCTGTGACCTCGATGAGTTGGCACTTGGGCCCATGATACGGTCATGTGACTCTGGTCAGCGAATACCCTGTTTTGACAGCTATCAATTGACTATAACATGGATGTCTATTATATCAAGTTAAACACAGGTTACAGGCTCCTACACTAGCTAGAGAGTTTGGCATTTCACATTAGTTGCCCTGTGGTGCCCACGGAAAGACGTACGGTCACGTGATTACCGACATTTCTTGGATGGATGGTGGATAACCAAATTTTTAGGTTTGGGGCTCCGCTATCATGCCATTTTAGACCAAAAATCAACGGTACAAAAATCTTTTCATGTCACCAATATCAAAAGCTAAGAAGTCAACCTCACAGGCAATTTGTGGATATAGATATGGAAAAAGAAAGTGTGAAATAATGCTATGCATATCTTTTTTATCTTTTCTGCAGATATTAACAGTATCCAAAAATCTGTTAAGGGTCTTGAAAGACTTACAAAAGAGGTATAGTGTGTGTTTTTTGCTGACTGTACTGCCGTGCAATGTGTGATATTATAATTATCTGATTGCAAAATCGTGAGGAGCAAAACAGGGATACCAAGCATCAGCCGGCTTTGCAATGATGGGAAGAACCAAATAATGACGTTATTGATTTTAATACGGTAACACAACAGAACATGCTTTGTAATATGACCTTAGCAGCTCAGTTGTGTTCGAAAGGCTGAGAGGTACATGTATGGGCAATATGCGGTGTAGGAATTTTAATAACGCAGGGGTGTTTTAGCGATTCGCGCGTGGACCGTACTGAACTCTGGCTAATGCATCATTTTGGCGTGATTTAGTCTGGATGCAGTAAGTGCGCTACCAATTGTTTTTTAATTATTTGTTTTCACTGATATGTTCGTAGATAAAGGACATACTTGATTGCAGAATCGAGGCAGTTTTGCAAGATATTGAGTTAACACGACTCTGTGACCTGCCAGAAGATGAAGCTGTCTCTGTGGAAGAATTTGTTAGTGTAACAGAAAGAACATGTCAAGAATCTGCTGAGTCTCTGTCTAAGTATGTTTTTCTTCACGAAATCTTGCAATAAGTAATATGGGGGAGCCGCATCAGGAGTAGCCAGTCTGAGTTAGCATGCAAGATGACCCAAATGCTGCACTCTAATTCGTCACTGCCCACATGGGGTACCGTTACCATCTATTGATAATATTATAATTTTGACATACATGTAGTGTTTTTTCACCTGTCGGTCAAAGAAAGCTAATCTTAAGGAAGTATGGACGTCTCATCCGACATCGAGTTAAGCAATTAAACAAGTTATAATGGAACTATAGGTAGAAAAAATGTTTCTGTAATTGTTTGTTACATACAGAACGGACGTTAAGGCTTGGTGTTGGGAGCTTTGATGATCGCAATAGCATCTTGTTAACAAATTACCATGATTAAAGACACATTCGCTGGTTATTCTCGTTAAAGGTTCAACCATCTGGTGGAAAGTTCAGTAAATACTCTTCTTCAAACCCTGAAAGACAACCTAAATTCAGACGAGTTAGTTGGTCTGGACAAAGAAAATTATCCATGTCTGTACCCAGAATCAAAGCAGGCAAAGAATAATAAAGGAAACAGGTGCTGGGAGTGTATGCCATGCTGTTACTGGGGCCTGTTCATCTTCTTTAATCAGCGATGCATTGACGCTTTGGTCAAAAGCACAAGGCAGTCATTAGATGCCATTAAACGTCGCATGCAAGCAGCGAGTAAACATAGTAAGGAGAGCCTTGATGCAGACAACAAATCTCCAGCTCTTTTTAAAGTGAGTACCGATTCTACTAGACAGATATTCCTGCACATAGTTTGTAAACGGTTACTGTCATTTGCGCCATCAGCTCGTTTTCATTTATCGTTTGTTTTGATAGCTTCCAACGACCTTTTTTTCCTCTGTACCTTTCCCTGTCTCCTTTTTCCCTTTTTTTGCTTCCTCTTCGTTGTTCATTTTACTCTGTCATTCCTTCTTTTCCCACTTTTTTTTTACTATAACTGAGCGATTTCTCGCGCGCTGATTGGTCGAGAGCTATGGTCGATATGAGCACATGACGTGATGGTGGCACAATTTCTTTGTCTTCCGTGCGAACGCGATTTTACGAGAAGTTTGTATTTGTAATTAAATGGTGACGAATGAAATTATTAAGATTTGGACAAGACACAAGTGAAATTATTCCCTAATTTCACGAGTATACCATTTTATTATCTATTAATATCATGGGAGACAAATACGTTCGCCATCGTGGTTTTTTGACATGTTTATCGTGGTTTTATCAATCGAGAACTCCACGCCAAATGTGGCCAAGGGTAAATTTCGACCAAATTTTCAAATTTCATTTTTTTTTTAATTTTGAGAAACAAATGACATCATGTAAAAGTACAGGCAGAGACCTTCCATTTGAATGGTCACATCATAGGATTTCGTCCATAGACTCAAAAGTTAGACTCACCTTACAAAAACCCATCAAACACTCTGGCAGTGAAAGGGTTAATTCGTTCATGACGCATACTTTTCTTTGCAGGCTGATGTCGTTTTGGAGATCCCTACAGTGGTGATGAAACCTAGCTTAGATGATATCCAACAGGCCTTGAACAGAACGGTGCAGATCATGCTTAAAACGACACAGGTAGCTGGGAATAACATAGCACATTAAATACGATACAAAGCTGCTCTAGAGGCTATTCAGCCCATGTTTTTATTGAGTGGAACTGTGCAGTAGCTTGTGATTCTTAGCTGGAATAATCTCCTTTTGATTCCAATTTTGTAGAATGTCTACGAGTGGGAACAACATGGAGTCATCCACCAGCCCCCCATCATAGTCGCTGAAGAAGGAAAGGTTCTTCCTCCGCTGGCTCCAAAGTCTCTTTACAAAATTGTGTCTGAGCACAAGGATGTAACAAAAGTAAGGGGCTCTTAATAAGCAGCAATAGGCACTATTCAGGTCATCTGGCCTCTTGCACAAGTGTAAACCGTCTAAGCAAATCTAATGCGTTTTTGATTTCCAGGTGGTAATTACTCTCAGTTCTGTTGTAAGCTCACTGAAGATGGATGCCACTAAAATTCTGGAAGAGATGGATCAGTTCAAAGAGTTGTGGAATCAGGTAAATATAGATCGTTTTCACTGTCACGCAACAAAAAAATAAATTGAAAACCGTCCAGTGAAAGAAGCCAAGAAAATGATATGTTATAAAAGACTAATTTTTAAACAATTTGTCCAAGTCTCAGGTCTTTTTGGCCCACATGCAGTTTCTGATTTATTTTCCGAAACGTTTCACGCATCTTTGTAGAGCTTTGTATGGAGACGCCATATTGGTGCACAGTTTTGGTGCACCAATATGGCCGCCGAAAATCAACAAAAACATCTGGAGTTCACTTGTTCTATAAAAGCTCCTTCTTTTCACTAGAGAACTAGCCTACGTGCGCATAAACATATCTTCTAATACCTGAAATGGTTATACTACTGAAAATCAAGAGGAGAGACTTTTTTTCAACGAGACAGCATTCCTATTTTGGTGTCACGCACTCTGAAAACTCGGAAGTTCAAATTGCTGTATTTTCGAAATGAAACATGCTATGGGACTGAAACTTGTACAAAGATTAACTTTTTGTTTATCTTCAACCTAGTGTAAATAAGAATTCGTAAAACCCCGCTATTTTGACTTTACAATTTGATGACGTCACTGTGAAAACCATCTATAGTGTTGAGTATTCAACTCCCCAAGTGCATAGGAAAAATCTTGTCTTGTAAAATGCTGAAAAAAAAATACGTTTCAAAGGTGCGTTAGCCACCTTGTAGCGTTTTCTCCAGACTCAGCAGTTTCTTTACAGCTACGTCTCTGTTGGCCTAATACTACAATGGAGAATCCCAAATCCTTGGGACAGCTATTCAGGGTTTGTACATAATATTGAATTCTTGTAAAAGTCTTGAAATTTTTACGGTTTTTTACGTTCTCTATTGATCACCTATTTGATAACCTTGAGTGTTGAAAAAGAAATTATTGTTTTGGAAAAAAGTCCGTAAAAAGTCTTGAATTTTGGATCCAAAAATCTGTACGAACTTTGCTTATTGAAAACTTTCTGGAAACAAAGATATCGTTCTTTCAGATCTATTAGTTAAGAACCCTTATGCAATAATCTATGTTTGTCCACCGACCCTTTCCACCCCACTTCAACAATGCTGTTAAACAAAGAAAAAAAAAATTATGATCTTGACAACAGTTCCCCAGCTACAGTGGAACCTGAATAAAACGAGCCTCTATATAACGAAGTCTTCGGTACAGCGAACGATTTTCTTTTCCCCAGCAATAGTAAAATATATGAAAAAGAACCTCGATATAGCGAATAAATTTTGCCAGTCCCCTAGACCTTCGTTATATCGAGGTTCCACTGTACACTGTAAAATGAGTAAAGGAGATTAAAGAAGGGCATCTCATAAGTTACTATTAAGTTCTGCTTAAAAGCATAAGCGTTTTTGCAGGAATGGCAGTTATACTCATCAAATTACCCGTTGTGTTGTTTTAAGGATCCCAACACAAAAGTCAAGGAATTCATGGAGTCAAAACCACTGCTATCTGACTTTGATGCGCAAATCAAGTATTACCAACGCCTTGAGACCCAAATTGAAGAGTTACCCAGCAGCTATCATATTGGTCCTGTAGAATACCTCACTGAGAGAATCAAGGAAGCCCTCGTCACCGAGACTAAGGCTTGGAAGCAAGCGTTTGGCAAGGCTTTAGCAGAGAAGGTAACATTAATCTGTTTGTCAGTTGTGGTCTTGGTCAGCGGTCGTCGATCATGGCGGGAGCAAAATTTTCTAATGCGATCAAATTTCTTGGAACAGTTTGCCCGCCACACTAGCCACAGCCCCAAGTCATGTTTTTAAGAGTGGGGTCTGTGAGCTGAAACGTTAAGAACCTTTCCGAACCTGACCGAATCCGAGCATATAAGCCTTGCAGAGAGGGAAGGCTCGTAATATGGTAAATGTAAATGTAGCTCGACAAGATGTAATTGCACTTTTATTATACGAGATTTTGAGATTGTATGCACGGAAAGAAAAGTTAAAGTGCAGAAGCGCTCAAAACTCGGGGGTTTGGAGGCATGCTTCCCTAGAAAATTTTTAAGCTCACGGTCTCGGAAGAGCCATTTCCTGCGTTTTCCCCGGGATATCATTCACATTCACATTCACAGATCATTCACAGTGATGGCAAACCTTTCTGAATTATAACATTTAAATAGATATTTTCAGTAAATAGATACAAAGGATTATATGAAGCAGTTAGTCGTTTATTTTACCTATCCCTTGCGTTATATAATAATAATAAAAGGATAAAGGATTTGATGAAAAAAAAAATGTTTGCAGGGAAAGAAGAGATCGAGATTTCAGCTGTACGCACAGACGTATGTGACCTGCGTAAATAGACGCTACGTTCCTGCATACTACCAGAAATTAACCAACAAATTTATTTTAACTTCCTTTCTGAAATGAATGAAGGAACGAAGTTAATAAGAGAACTTTTTCCTTTAGTATCAATCAAGCGAAATGTTGGCGGTAAGCGATCCGTAGGAGACTTCTATCAGGTTTTAGACGTTTTGGTTTTAGATGGATCAGATGGTCAGTTGCCTGCTAACGCATTTAGCAAGAAAAATTAAACTGAAAAAAAGTTATTCGACGTTTCGAGCATTATTATTAGGAATGAATACCATTAAGTGTCGATGTTGTTGAAAGAGTTGAAGTTTGAATAAATTAGATTGCGTTCGTGCATGCTTGATTATTATGCAGATGTGATGTTCTACCAGAAAAGCTTCGCGAGTAATTTTGGCTTCCGGCGTTTCGTTTTAACGGCGTAATAATTTTTTAACGAGCAAATTGAAAATAGAGCCTTGATTGCTGTTTATCCGAAGACTGATATCTTCCATGTTTGCTGCCCATGACTTTAATTAAAACTCATGTGCAGCTGGTATTTAAGGTGACAAGTCAGCAAAACGCTTTAGGGCCTTGTAAATGCGTGCGATTTCGAGCAAAGCAAACATATAGAAATTATAATTTTCGCTATTTGTTGACGTTTATTAGCATTTAAGAGTCTTTCTCACGAAAAAAGCATTTTCTTAAAAATTCGTAGTTTTTTTTCCTTCAAATTTTTTCAGGGCCACAATTGATTAAATAACTACCCGGACTCTAAATTTCATGGTCATTGAAAAACTGTGACATTATCTTCTATAAGCCCAAACTTGAGTAAACATTGAAGATGTTTAGCGTTTTGGCTGAGTTTGTGCTTTGGGAGTTGTCTATTGTTTCTAGTCTGTCATTATACGGCATTCTTGTTCAGCACGCGTGCAATGACCGCGCTTGGCTGACTTCCGAATGCTCACCGAGATATTCCGTCACGAGTTGATTTAATTATTGGCTTGCGTTAAACCTATGAAAAAATGATATTTTTTTAATAGTAAGTAGATTTAGTGTGTAGCACTTCTTGATTTTTTTGCAAAGGCACAAGAAGCACGAGAATTGATTAAAAATTTTGAGTTAAACCTCTATGTATCACGCGATGGCCTGTCTCACTGTACAAAACTTATTAAATCTCGGTGAGCATTCGGAAGTCAGCCAAGCGCGGTCATTGCACGCGTGCTGAACAAGAATGCTGTATAATGACAGACTAGAAACAATAGACAACTCCCAAAGCACAAACTCAGCCAAAACGCTAAAAATCTTCAATGTTTACTCAAGTTTGGGCTTATAGAAGATAATGTCACAGTTTTTCAATGACCATGAAATTTAGAGTCCGGGTAGTTATTTAATCAATTGTGGCCCTGAAAAAATTTGAAGGAAAAAAAACTACGAATTTTTAAGAAAATGCTTTTTTCGTGAGAAAGACTCTTAAGTGCTAACAAACGTCAACAAATAGCGAAAATTATAATTTCTATATGTTTGCTTTGCTCGAAATCGCACGCATTTACAAGGCCCTAAAGCGTTTTGCTGACTTGCAAGGACCCATCTGTTATAACAATGCCCAAAATAAAGAGATGAATCGCATGGTTTATTAGATATAATCCATGTAAAGTTTGCTTATCATTTTCGCATAAATTATGACCTAAATTTGGAAACCGCTGAATTTCTCGAATTGGGTCTTTGCGATTTTGGTGAAACTTTGTTCAGCGCAAGGCACTAATGCGCGCTATGTGTAGCCGAGAGATTTTCACGAAAAAATGCCTGCAACAGCAGATTTTCGACTAAGTCCTCAAAGGGGCGTGGCCATATAACCACGTGACATTTACTCCGATCGCCAAAAATTTTATGTTATATTGTAGATTGATCTATATGTTATCCATTCTATGTGTTAGACTTACGATAAAAGTAAAGGTGGGGATACCAGAGAGCTTCAAAGTAGGATATTACCCCCCCAAAAAAACTGGGTCGAGTCACCTTAACAATTAGTAAAATCCAACTAGCGGTCCATTATCAATGCTGCGTTCTGATTGGTTGAGCTACTACTAGGCTGTATGTTATAGCCCACAGGTAGCGAAAAGCGCCGGCGTTTTGGCGGCAAAAAAGGATTAAAGTCTAGCTTTAAGCAGATGAAATTTTTTTATTTTCGATATTTTTGACCAACTAGTTGGATTTTACTAAAACAATTATTGACATTATTCCTCTCGTCCTATGGCCTCCGAGTCAATAGCCCATGAGACCTTCACTTTAATCCTTTTTTGCCGCCAAAACACCGGCGCTTTTCGCTTCTAGTGGGCTATAACATATAGCCTAGTAGTAGCTCAACCAACCAGAACGTAGCATTGATAATAGACCACTAGTTGGATTTTACTAAAAACTGTTTATACCAGCGTTACTCTGTATGGCTGATGCATTTCTGCAGGGTAAATTAAGTTTTTAGAGACCTTTAGATGTGAGGACGAGATTCAACTGAAATCCTACGACGAGGGCGAGTAAGAGGAAGAGGTTTTCCAAAAAACAAGGTAGTTCGCGCGTAAACCGGCGTCATTTTGGCGGGAAAACGTGATAGCCGCAGTCAGTCTACTACAGGGTTTAGCGAGAATGCCTTTGTGACGGAAAAAAGTTATATCAACAGTTACAAGTTTTATCATTTTGCGATTGGAAGAGGGCTTTACCTGCTTTAATAAAAATAATCTTACTAGCATTTCTGGTGAGAATAATAGTATATTGATTCTTTACAGGTGTAGAATACCACACTGTGTAAAATACCACACTGTTCAGTGAACACTTCTTTTAATTACAGAGAACTCCAAAGGGTGAAATTTGTATTTGCACATGCAGGTGGCAGACAGGTTCATGGGTGTTTTTGAATCAGATTTTTAATTGCTTTTTGGCTGTTTTCGCAGTGACGTCACGATAGTTCGATTGTCATTTCGATGAAAACACGCAGAGTTAGGATAAAGGTTCACGGAGATTAAACTTAAAATTGAGGTTTTTGTGCCTTAGCAATTAAAGTGTTTAGTGCTCTATAACTAGTTTCTTGTGGGTAAGAACTGATACTGTCATAAATGTTAATAGAGGTGACTTAGCTGTTATTTGAAAGTCTTTTCCTGTTCCTGTTAATAAAAGCTAATCAAACGCAAATTTCACAGATGCCGCTGATTCAAAAACTTTGAAAGAAGATTTAGCGAGAATCTCGGTGAGATTTCATCAAATTTTTTTGCGACGAAAAACAACGCTGCCTTCACGATCGATAGGCAGTTAGGTCAAGAATCTCAACACCACCAGATAAACCAAATTTTGTCTGTGTTTCATTTTTTCAACAGAAACTACTAGTGTATAAATTTAAAAGTCATAAGTAAGGCATGAAGAAATCAAGCGATTAAATCAGGCGGAACTGACGGGAAGCCACTAAAGAAAGGCACCGTTCTATTTTTACAAAGTGGAAAAGTTATCTACCTGTTCTCTTTCTACCCGTAGTAACAAATTCTTACAAACAGTAAGCAGAACGTAGATTTAGAACCACTTCTCAATGTGTTCATTAACGAATTTCGAACGGGTCGCATTTTCCAGCAATAAATAAAAGGGTTTAGAGATGAGTTAAGGAAGATCAGAGTTAAACTACAGAGAGAAAAACTTTTCAGGTGGGTATTTGGGCCATACATTTGAAGGGATATCAATAACACGAAACGCGGTAAATAGCAAACTAGAAAGAGCAGATATACGTAAAATGTACCGACGGCCGATCTACGTAGGTTTGCAAAGTTCGCTGTCCTTTCGCCATTCTGTGCTGTTTGCTGTACTTGTAGAGCCTGGATTTGATTCCTGTGACGTCGTAAAACAAGATATATTTTGATGTAAAGCAGAGTTGTTACAAGGACACTTAGAATTCCAACAACAGCTAAGATTAGGTACCTGATAGCAGACGGAAGCCAGAACATTCGGAGAGACAAAAATATACTCAAAAGCCAGATAAAGATGACCACAGCAATAACACGCCAGTGGGTTACAATAGTGTGGTATCGGAGATGAAGCTGAATAGCTAAATATCTGTCCAAAGTTACCCCTACAATGTTAGCGAACGAAGCCGTGAAAAATAAATTCATGGCGACGGTGAAACAAGTATACATAATGCAACTAGGACTTAGTTGTTGTAACCACTGGATCAGCAAAGTGATGAACAATGGTTGAACAAGTAAACCAACACCGAGGTCTGAAGCAGCAAGACTCAGAAGCAATGTTTTTAGAGGTTTTGGCAACGATGAGGTTTTTGTTATCGCGTGTATTGTTGCAATATTTAACATGACTGTGTTATATGATAAAAAGGCGTTAAAAACGCAGTTAACAATCTGTGACACGTGAAGATCTTCAGCCTCGTCGATGGAAGGGTAGTAAGGACGGATTTCCACACAAAATGAGTTTCCCGTAATAATGTCGTACTTCATGGCGAAGAAAGTTTGAAGCGATAGCGTTTTTGTCTGGTCGTGGGCATAAAAGTGAGCAATCTCTTGCTTACAAAATTAACCACGATACGATCTTTTTCATTTGTTTAAACAATGATCTGCATGACACATGTCAACTGACTTCATAATGTAGTCTGTAAATAGTCTTGAAAGTCGATAGCATTTCGACGTGAATAATATTAATTTTTAATATTTATTAACTTTTGTCGAGGAAGTGTGATCGGTTTAATAGCCATAAGATCTTTGAAGGTGAAAAAGCTATTTGCTCTTTTGCTGTATGCTTGTCCGTCTGTGTATAGCGATGTGTACTTTTGCTTTTTTCTTCTTTTGTTATCCCGAATCCCAATCTGGATATCAAAAAAAGAAGATGACCAAATTATCAGAAGAAAAAACCAAAAAAAAAAATAGAAATATATATAATATTGAATTCAAAGCGTGTCTTTAGAAGTCTGAGACGCTTTTAAAGTTGCAAAGTTAAAAAAAAAAATGTTTTGTTTTTACTGGTTGTAAAAACTTTTAAACCGGGATGCTTTTGATGGCCCTTAAAATAAATAAATAAATATACTGCGGAGTTTTGTCGGTGGGAGTGCGGGCCACGAAAATTTGGTTTAATGAACTGATGTTCTCTGTTAAAGAACCTGCACTCGAATGTTCATATGGTTTAACCAAGTCAAGTCAAAATCAGTCAGTGGTTAAAATTTCATTGCGTTGGGGCAAGGGTGAAATCACTTTTAAGGCGATTGAAAAATATCAGTATGGTCTCCGAAAAACTGTATCGAAACACCTTAAATCTAAAAACAGCAGGAAAAAAATTATTAACAAGCGAAATGGAGACTTGATCGCTGTTTATCCTGATACAGTGAATTTCCGTGTTTCCCAACATGGGTATAATTAGCCAGACTCTGCAGTTTTCTGTCAAGTTTATTTAATACAGGACTCTGTTTAGTAAGCGCTTCCTATTTTCAGTTACCTCTGAGCATTTCTATTTTTATTAGCACAGGTGGCTAAGTTTTCGACGATAAGACACGTTCGTGGTCGATTTTGAACTAGTTGGTCGGCTGTTTTCGCAATAACGTCAGGATCATTTAATTGCCATTTCGATATACGCACGCACAGTTTGGACAAAAGTTAACGTACGTTTAACTTAAAATTGACAATTGATATGCCTTAGCGATCAACGTCTAGCGCTCTTTAACTAGTTTCCTGAGGCGTTAGAATTAAAACTGGTGCAAATGTTAATAGAAGTTATTTAATCGTTATTTGAAAACCTTTTCCTGTTCCTGCTGCTAAAAGCCCATTAAAACGCAAACTCTAAACTAAGATTGATCGAGAAGCCGAGTAAGATTTCATTAAAATGTTATTGCGTCGAAAAGCAGTGCAGTGTAGATGATCGACAATATTGTTGATAATCAATAAATTTTTTTAGCTCCAACTGTCAATAAAGCAAATCTGTCTGTATTTCATTTTTTCAACATGCGCAACTAGTTTTTATATAGAAATCTTTAATAAGACATGAACAAACTACGTGAAAAAATGCGGATTGACGAGAAGCCACTGAATAACATGGGCAACTAGTTTTTGTATAAAAATCTTTAATAAGACATGAAGAAACTACGTGATTAAATGCAGATTGACGGGAAGCCACTGAATAACATGGGCAACTAGTTTTTCTATAAGAATCTTTATTAAGACATGAAGAAACTACGTGATTAAATGCATATTGACGGGAAGCAACTGAATAACATGGGCAACTAGTTTTTCTATAAAAATCTTTAATAAAACATGAAGAAACTACGTGATTAAATGCAGATTGACGGGAAGCCACTGAATAACATGGGCAACTAGTTTTTCTATAAAAATCTTTAATAAGACGTGAAGAAACCACGTGATTAAATGCAGATTGACGGGAAGCCACTAAATAAGCGAAATGGAGAATTGAACGCTGTTTATACTGATACAGTTAACTTTCCGTGTTTTCTAACTTGGGTACAATTAGCCAGACTCTCTCAAAGACTGTTGCATTTTGCTGTCAAGTTTATTTGATACAGGACTCACTGTTAGTGAGCGCTTCCTATTTACAATTACCCTCAAGCATTGCTATTTTTATTAGCACAGGTGGCTAAGTTTTCGACGGTAGGACACGTTCGTGGTCGATTTTAAACTAGTTGGTCGGCTGTTTTCGTAATGACGTCAGGATAATTTGATTGCCATTTCGATGTACGCACGCCCAGTTTTGACAAAAGTTATTGTACTTTAAACTTAAAATTGTCAATTAATGTGCTTTAGCGATCAAAGTGTTTGTGCTCTTTAACTAGTTTCCTGAGGCGTTAGAATTAAAACTGGCACAAATGACAATAGAAGTTATTTAATTGTTATTTGAAAACCTTTTGCTGTTCCTGCTGCTAAACGCCCATCAAAACGCAAACTCTAAACTAAGATTGATCGAGAAGCCGAGTAAGATTTCATTAAAATCAATAGATTTTTTAGCTCCAACTGTCAATAAAGCAAATCTGTCTGTATTTCATTTTTTCAACATGCGCAACTAGTTTTTATATAAAAATCTTTAATAAGAAATGAAGAAACTACGTGATTAAATGCGGATTGACGGGAAGCCACTGAATAAGGCCACCGTTCTTGTTTTATAAAGTGTAAAACCAATTATGTACCGGTTCGCCTACTAACCGTGGTAGAACATTCGTACAAAGAGTACCCCAAACATAGACCTGAAATCATCTCGCAGAATGCTCATTAACGATTGTCGAACGTTTCGCATTTTCCAGCAATAAATAAAAGGATTTAGAGATGAGTTAAGGAATATCAGGGTCAAACTACAAAGAGAAAAACTTTTCAGTGGGATATTTGGGCCGTAGATTTGAAGGGTTATCAAGGACACGAAACGCGGTAAATAGCAAATTAGAAAGAGCAGATATACGTAAAATGTACCGACGGCCGATCTACGTAGGTTTGCAAAGTTCGCTGTCCTTTCGCCATTCTGTGCTCTTTGCTGTACTTGTAGAGCCTGGATTTGATTCCTGTGACGTCTTAAAACAAGATATATTTTGATGTAAAGCAGAGTTGTTACAAGGACACTTAGAATTCCAGCAACAGCCAAGACTAGGTACTTGATAGTAGACGGAAGCCAGAACATTCGGAGAGACAAAAATATACTTAAAAGCCAGATAAAGATGACCACAGCAATAACACGCCAGTGGGTTACAATATTGTGGTATCGGAGATGAAGCTGAATAGCTAAATATCTGTCCAAAGTTACCCCTATAATGTTAGCGAACGAAGCCGTTAAAAATAAATTCATGGTGACGCTGAAAGATGTATACATAATGCAACTAGGACTTAGTTGTTGTAACCACTGGATCAGCAAAGTGATGAACAATGGTTGAACAAGTAAACCAACACCGAGGTCTGAAGCAGCAAGACTCAGAAGCAATGTTTTTAGAGGTTTTGGCAACGATGAGGTTTTTGTTATCGTGTGTATTGTTGCAATATTTAACATGACTGTGTTATATGATAAAAAGGCGTTAAAAACGCAGTTAACAATCTGTGACACGTGAAGATCTTCAGCCTCGTCGATGGAAGGGTAGTAAGGACGGATTTCCTCACAAAATGAGTTTCCCGTAATAATGTCATACTTCATGGTGAAGAAAGTATACTGTTCAAATGAAGCAAAAGCGAGTTAGTCTAGATTAGGCCAAAAGAGTAAGCAATCTTATGAATAAATAAAAGGATTGGCCGTGATCTTATTGTTGGAGAATTTATTCTTTGTTTTTGAATGGTCTGACGCACGTCGACTAACTTTTCTGAATTCAATATAATCTAGTCATCATTTGAATAATATGTCATTCTATTTATTTTTCGAACAAGAGTTTCCGGGCTGCATGCTTGTTTTTGTATAGTGATGTGTTTGCACAAATATCTTCTTTTGTTTTCCAGTTTCGCAAACTTTACAACAAAGGGCAAAAAGGACTTGTCATGTTTCGCTTCCAAATATATGGAAAATAGTATCTAAAAGTAATAATAGTAATTAAAAAAAATGGGGTCATTTTAACAGTCTGGGAAACTGCACACCTACCCCTCCCCTAAGCCAATAGTTTGCCTTAAGTGAGAAGTAAGTATTAATGTTGGCTTAGGTGAGGGGTAGGTGGGCAGTTTCCCAGAAAGGGAAAATGATCGCAAAAATTGAATAAATAAAATACTTGTTAACGTTAACTCATTGAAAATGGACGGGGTGGGGGAAGGGGGGAAAGATCTCTTTTTAAAATATAATTAAATTCTAGACATGTCTAAAAGTCTGAAGGACAGAAATAAGGCTGTTTGCTATTGATGTGTTATTTTTCTGTTGAAAGTATTTAGGACATGGTTGGTGTTTCATTAAAAAGGAATACGGGATGGAAAAACCTCAAATTAAACGGCAGTTGACATGTATTTCCTAGCTTTATTATGATTTCTTTCCCTTGGCCTCCAAAGATTATCGAATTCCTTGACAAAATGTAGTTCTGTTCATGGACCCTTTCGTGTCGGTTTTTCAGCTTTTGACATGAGGGACCAGTTAGGGAAAGTCCGTCGACACCACTGGAAAGAGCGGCGTGAAATCAGTTAAGTTGCCAACTTTGAAAGTTGTACGTCTTAAGCGAGTCAGGGCTCAAAGTTTAAATTTGAGTTTGGGAGCACTTGTCTACCAGGTGTAAATTTTTAGACGCACTGCCGAAATTTTAGACGCACAGCTGAAAATTTTAGGAGCACAGCTTATAATGTTGGGAGCATCTATTCCAAAAGAAAAAGTAAAAAGCTTAACAGTGCCACGTTTATTTGTCATCTTCAGTTTATAAACTTCTACTTCAGTCCTGTGATTGATAAAACACAGCCGATTTGCTACGCAGTACTACCGTTGTGATTTTTAAAACTAATTTTTCTTTTTGACAGTACAGTTCTGACTAAAGAAAACATACACTTGGCAAACAATTCAAAACTGACAACAATGAGTGTGTCGAACGCGAATGAAAATTAATCTTTAATGAATCTGTTAAATGCGCAATGACTTACATGTCACTGGAATACGACTTAAAAAACTTTCTTACCTGTTTTGATTGACGTTAAAACTTAGCGTTCGACATGATCGTCCGTTGCGCAAAAAGTACGTGTTTCGTTCGTAGCATATATTTGCATGTGTCAGCGGTGTTTATTGCAAAACAGAAGAGTCTGGGATGGAGTAAAACATCGAAACGAAAAAGAACATTCGAGTTCGTAGAATCCATTAGGAGAAAAGACCAATTAAACATACACCGTCTTTCTAGTTCGTGTTCGTAAGTATAGTCGGAAGTCGGTCAGTCGCACTGTGCTTTGGGTTTTACGGCGTACAGGTGCGATGACACATGAATTTTTAGGCGCACAGCCAAAAATCCAGTCGCATATGCGACCAGTCAGTCGCTAACTTTGAACCCTGCGAGTGAAGGTTTAGCTCCTCAAAGCCGCGAAATTTTACAGCCGTTTGTATCCTTGCCCGCCACCATACAAACCTCAGTAAAATGTCAGAGCTGTGAAGACCTAGATCATCGTTAGTTTTCAACAAATCACATTCAAACTTAACAATTTTATTAAATTAAAAGCGCTTTTTTTCATCGGAGTGACGGATTTTCCCTAACTTGTCCATGTCAAAAGTTTAAAAAACCGTAAAAAGGTCTATGCGCTTAATTAATTAAAGGCTTGGAAACGCAAGCGCGGTGAGAACTATGGCTAAAATTAGCTTCAGCCATAGAGGATTATGTGTGTGTGAAAATAAGCTTCTGTTTATTCTCACAGGCAAGTGGAGATATGGAAGAAATCTTCCAGTTCATTGAGAACCTTAACAAGCGACTTGCCCGTGGGATCAAAGATCTTGATGACGTCAGAAGCAGCATGGCCGCTCTCAGTGAGATCAGAGAATCTGAAATAAGGTTTGTCTTCAATTTTGCGTATAAAAGAACTTAAATTTTTTACCAGACCGTGAGTTATTTAGGCGCGATTTTCTACTGGCTGACTGCGAAGACAAAATATGGGAAACTGTGATACCGTAAAATTCTGAAATAAGCCCCCCGAACTCGTAAAGCAAAAAACTTTCCGTTAAAAACTAAAAACCTCCGGGGGCTTGTGCTTGGTCTACCCTCAAATTCAAAATAAAACAGAGCAAAAACTGTACAGTAACACATAAATTTTTGCATCTGCCAAAGAATTGTGCCAAATGAAAATTGTAGTCAAAAAGTGTCACAGTGTATTGCTGTTTGCGTAGTTCAATCTTCACTCTTGGCTTGGATTTCCTCGGTCTATATAGACAAAGCACTTGCATGGATGAGTTTTAGAAAGATCTACGTCCTCAAGGCGAATTTCATTAAAAACTTTCTGCAAATTACTGACATAAATTTCCTTCCAACTATAAGCTAACCCAATCGATTTTGAGGCGCAAATTTCCCTCCGTATATAAGACCCTGAAAAAGAGCCTTTCAAAATAGAAGCCCCGGGGCTTATATATTTTTGGAATTTTCCGGTTTTTTTTCACATAGCTCTTGTTCCGCGGCTGGTATGAAGGTCTTGTAATCCGAAGGGCGGGTAGGTTTGATGTCCGCCATTAGGGAGTTTACGCAACGATGAAAGCGACGGCGACGGCGACGGCGACGAAAACGTCACTTAAAAGTGAATTCGCGCTACCTCAAACTTCATCGCGCTTATTCCATCTCGTTTAATTCGTCAAATGTTGGCAATTTTTTTTGGAGTTGAATTCTATAGGACTGCATCAAAGTTCAAGAAAAGAAAAAGAAAGTTGTTGTCTTTTGTTCCCGTCCTCGACAAAACGTGAAATTAGGCAGTTTCATGTTGTAGTCGTGCAACGACGGCAGAGAAATGTACAAAAAAAGCGTGATGCACGTGCAAAGTTGTTGTTTTGGTTATGTAAACCTATTGCTTTTTGGCCGTTCTCGTTGCCGTCGCCGTCGTCGTTACGTAAACTCCCTAATCAACCTTTTGAATTTTAGTTTTATAAAAAGAAGTTTTCGTTGTGATCATGCTTGCTGAGTCGGCTTGACGTAGCTCCCTAGTACTGTGTGGCAAAATAACCTGCTGCAAATTGCCGGGTCTACGTCCCCGTTTCTTCTGTAATTTGACATAGTAACACTCACTGGGCTGTGAAATAATAATTAATAATTTCAACTCACTTTACTCTACGGATTAGCAGCACTGGTTCTTCAAATTTTGGCCTAGGTCTTACTATAATTGAGTAATAAAATACTGCTTTTGCCCTGCAAATGGCTAGTAAGTCCTTCTCTTGACTCGGATGACCACGTAAAATGGCGCGCGGTCCCGTCTCCAGTATGAGACGTACAAAAATAAAAATTACAGGATAATTGCCGATTTGATTGTCATGTGCATGTAAAGTTGATTAAGGCGAATAAGTGCTTGTTTATATTAAGATCCTTACGTAAGGAAGGTTATTCTCAGGCGGAGTTAGATCACTTGTTTTCAAGTATTGTGCTCCCTAGCATCACCTATGGGTTGCCGGTATATGGAGCTTCTGAGGCGGAGCTGACAGCAATGCAGTGTTTTCTAGATAGATGTTACAAACGTAAATATACATCTAAATCATTTTCTATCAAGCACCTTCTAGAAAAGCAGGATAGAAAAGTATTTCGTAAGGTATCTGGCATCGACCGACACCCTCTAAGGGGACTATTACCCAAGAAGAAAGTATCGACTTACAATTTAAGGAATCGAACAAGTCAGTATCCGAAAGTTAATACAGATAGATTCAAGAACTCTTACATTAATCGCTTAATTTTTAAATACAATTTAGCTATGTGAGCGTATGTTTTTTTTTGTATTGTAAATAACTGAGATATATATACTTTTTACTCAAATATTGTAACATAAGATATGTATTTTTATCTTGTGTTGAAATAAAGACTATTATTATTATTTATTATTATTATTATTATTAAAAATCTGTAGTGTCCCCAGTTGGTACTTTCGTGCTAAATACATTGACACTTAAATAAAGTGCATTTTTATTACTCCAAACCATGAAGGAATTTTTTTAACCCTCACTCAGACTACTGTGTGGTGCATTACTGTGTTACCATGTGTTTTTTTTTTGTACAACAGAATTGACATGACGATTGGTCCAATTGAGGAGTCTTTTGCTATGATGAATCGCTATGGCCTGGTATATTCCAGCAGTGATTCTGAAAGAGTTGACGGTCTGACATACGCTTGGCGTAAATTACATGCACAGGTTAGTGAATCCGAGGTTTTATCATCTTCTTACCGTTATGGTGTAGAAGGTTACAAAAACCATGTAACGATCGAAAGAAAGAAATCAGGAATAATCTTTGTTCTTGTTTCTTAAAGGTAGTAAACGGCAGGGAAATTAACGTGGAGGTCAAGAGATATTTCATTGAAAAAAACGTTTTGTAACTATCGATTTTAATACTACATCAAGGGCGCGAAAAAACATAAATATTAACTTTTGATTAAGAGACTGTGACGTCACGGCTGTCTAGTTGACTTTTTGCCAACTACGGGTTCTTGTTCGCCTTAGAACTTCGGGGAAACCACTTTCGAATATATGACAAAACGGCATTTTCCGGTCAAACAAATATTGCCTCCCAACCATTATATCATACCGTATCAAACTTTTCAAACAACAATAGGCGAACGAACTGTGAAAAATTGTTAGGCTAACAAGTTTTCAAAAACCACAGTTGCAATCCGTTTCAATCCTCTTCAAGTTTGTTCATCCGTGCCTCTTTTGAACTGTTATTATCTTCTTTTCACGTATGATTGGTAATTTTTATGTTTCCCTGTCTTTAGCGGCAGTTTCCACCATTTGAATTTCGATAAATTTCGTGACACAGCTCCTTTAGAGTATGGTCTACATGTGACTTTCTTTGCACGACTGCATGGCTCGGGGGTTCTCTAGGAATTTTTGGGTGGGGATGTTCCGCTGGGACCTTGAAACCCTTAGCTTATTGAGTGACAATTGCCGGTTTCCCTAGTGTAGACGAGAATCTTCAACAAACTGATCAGTTTCCTGGAAAATGATACCCTATTATAGACCCAAACTCTCTCATTTATTTACCCTATCCCAGAGTAAACTGGTTGAAAACCATACCCCTCACAGCAGCACATACCTATATAGCCCATATGTGGCAGTACCCGCCACCCCCTACCCCCGTACCTCCCCTCCCCGCTGTATGGTTCTTGATCTGACTGAGTTGCTTTATTTGTCATTAGGCTGGCACAGTGGCGAGTCACCTTCTCCAGATTCAACCCACATTCAAAGCGGATCTATTGGATGGAGTCGAGAAGTTCAAGGAAATGGTCACTGTATTTGTTCAGGAATATAACGAAAAGTGAGTAAAGGAAATACCTCTTACCTCCTGATCTTTTGTTGAGATAATTATTTCCTATCCAAACACGACTCTAGTAACTTCCAAGATAGCGATTTTTAATTAGTGATGCAGTTCAATCAACGGACGTTCCTTTAGAACAGATAGATAGTTTTGCTGTTTCGTATCCGGCTGATGCAAAATCATGACTTGACTCCTTCCTTTCGGTCAATAATAAACACTTAATGATTCGTTCCGAAGGAAACAGTTAGTTTTGTTGCCGAGGGAAACATTGAGATTCGAGGGAAAAAAATTAACTGTCTCCCGAGGGACCAATCTCAAAGTGATTTGTTATACAACTTGAAATTTGAAGCTGGAAATTCATTAAACCTCGCTGTAACGGCAGTCGTCGGTCAACATCCGCGGGTAACAGTGCAGTGTTACCCGCTGTCGGAGAGGGGGCGGGGGGCGGTCTCCAAAAGTTTGGTAATAAAGTGGGGGGGGGGGGGGGGGGGCGGGCCCCTCGGGCCCCTCCCCTGGATCTGTAACTGCTTAAGGTCTTTTCATTTACTGTGCTTTTTCCTTGTTGCACCGTAGAGGTCCCATGGTTCCTGGAATACCACCTCGAGAAGCCAGTGATCGCCTGGGAATTTTCCAAGCCCGATTTGATGAATTGTGGAGAAAGTACGAAACTTACTCTGGTAAGGATATTTTTCTCGTCATTTATTTTTTGGTCCTTCTTGACATTTCGTTGAACGTTGAAGTACCCATAACGTAGAAATGTCTGTTACGTTAACTGAAAAATTCCATTACAACAAAAACTTCGAAAAATTTTGCGTTTTTTAAATTAAAATGACAGGCCCTTGTATGACGTCACGAGACATAGTGTGGAACTGAAAAACGGAAGTTTATGTATGCTTTTCCATTTCTTAGGTTCGCCAGAGTTATTGCGTCTCACTGCTACGCATCTTAATTGCATGCTATACCTTTTAAAGGCAAATTCAGTTTGTGTATTGGAAGAAATATTAAACAGATAAAAGTTTTTCGGGTTATGGGAACCTTAAAGTGCTTCGAGTCTTGACGAACTTTCTTTATTTTGAAGGTGGCGAGGAACTGTTCGGTTTGACTGTAACCGAGTATCCAAACTTACAGAGGATCCGAAAGGAACTGGGCCTGCTTCAGAAGCTGTACAACTTGTACAACTCTGTAATAGATAATGTGAACGGTTACTATGACATTTTGTGGCAGGAGATCGACATCGAGAAGATCAACAATGAATTGATGGAATATCAGAACAGGTAAAGATCTTTGAATTATAGAGCATGATTTCCCTATTTGCGGTTTTTGCTGTTTTTAATAGGTTTTTTTTGTGTTCTCAAAGATTTTCTGACGTTCCTATTTGTACGTGTTACAATCATACAGCGACCTAAACGGAAAAGAGTGACGTCACAAAAATTAAATTTGTGAAATTATGGATTGATTAGCATAATTATTCAGAAAAAAACAAGATGGAAAAGCCCCCTTGCTAAAAATCAGTCTGTTAGTGCAAATTAATAGGTAGATAAAGACAGCGGTTTGCTCTGATGACTACATACAAATCCTTATAAAACTGGCTTGAATCGTAACGATCCAAACCTTTTTAGAAGAATTTATATGGAGTCATCGGAGCATAACGTTGCTTATATCTCCTCACCAATTTGCACCAACAGGCTGAGTTTTGGCAAGTAAACAATCCCATATTTTCACAATTTAATTTTTGGTGACGCCATCACTCGTGTTCTCTATAGCTTGGGGCCGATGTACTAAAATACCCCAGTAAGAATTTATTCCCAGCTAATATACAGTTGTTCTATGGCAGGATCCGAAAGTTGCCGAAAGCCTTAAAGGAGTGGCAAGCATTCTTAGATCTGAAGAAGACAATTGACGATTTCAGTGAATGCTGTCCTCTTCTGGAAATGATGGCTCATAAGGCCATGAGACCACGCCATTGGGAAAGAATTTCAACCATCACTAGCGTGACATTAGATGTAGAATCTGAAACATTCCAGTTAAGGCAGCTTATGAGTGCTCCTTTGCTACCAAACAAAGAAGACATAGAGGTAGGCTTAAATCTTTTAACTGAGTTTTAGATTGTTGGGGAAAAATTGTCCGCGTGCAAGGGGAAGTGGCTCCTTTCTCCCCAACGGGATAAAAACATTGCTGTTTGTCGTAAATATTTGCTTATTAAGTCTCAAGCAAGAATTACACTCAAGGAAATTTCAAAAGTCATTTCTGGAAGTCAATAACTGTGATGGTAGTGGTACTTCCCTCTTGTTCGTCTAAACTGCGTTCTTGTTGTCAAAAGATGCTTTTGATTGGAATATTTGGGTTTGAGTTGGAAAACCTGGTTTTTCTTTTTAATAAACCACGAATCAGTTTTGAATTTTTCAAACGAAATCTGTCCATGAAAATAGAGCATCTCTCTCCGAGATCGGATTTCAAATACTAACAAGGCCGGTTATTTCAGTTAAACGTACCTTTAGAATCAAATCAAAATGGGATCAAATTCGAAAACAATAAGTTTTACTTTCTGGTGTTGAAAGAGCTATTAATATTTGCTCAATTTTTTAAAAGGCCAAACAATTGCATCTTCACACCCGAGAAATTCCGATGGCTTTTTAGGCAGGGATTTTGCCTCTTCGGTGAAGCAAAGTAATGAGCAACATTTCAAGTAACGGGGGAGGGGGGGGGGGGGGGGTTACATTATGTCTCCCGCGAAACAAAACTCACTCAGGGGGAGTTGGGTAAAAACCACTCATCCTCCCCTATCCTTTGGTTGCGCCCCACTATTGCAGACTGTATGTGGTGTATATAAGTTGCTGATTATATACCATCATTGAATTGTTATAGGATGTGTGTATAGCTGCTGTCAAGGAACGTGACATTGACTTCAAGTTAAAGGGCGTGGTTTCTGAGTGGAGTACACAAGTGTTCTCATTCTCCAATTTTAAGAACCGTGGTGAACTGCTGCTTAAAGGATCTGAGACATCTGATATTGTATCACTTATGGAAGACAGTCTGATGATACTTGGCTCCCTGCTAAGTAACAGGTACAACTGTCAGCTGAGTCTTGTTTTCCGCAACTAAATCCCGAAAAATCTTATCGAATAAATAGGGCTCTGCCATCTGTAACATGAACAACCATTCTGTATACCTCCATATACAAGAGTTGCGTAGTTAGGTCAGCCCACTTTGCATAGAAAACAAGAAAGGTAAGAAGATCCACGTGCAGCATAAAAAGAATTATCGTACACAGTAGTGCTGAGAAGGTTTTATATGATAGTGAACACCTCGGAATTTTGTCCTTGAAAAAAAGAAAAACCACCCTACAAGTCAATGGAAATAAAACGATTTAAGACTGACACCAGGACGAGCATTTTTGACTGCGCACAATTTCAAGAAGTCATTTGAACTCTGATGATGTTTCTCCGTGGAGATGGTTCTTTCCAAAACTTAAAAGGAATACGTCCTGGCCCATGCAGATGTAGTGGGAATTCCAGCAACACTTAAGCCTTTATCTCGTGAATAAATTATTGCATGGTCTGATAGCTGAGTTTATTTTCAGATACAATGCTCCATTTAAAGCAGACATTCAAAAGTGGGTAGCGAAGCTGACTGGTTCCACAGAGATTATCGAGAACTGGCTAGTTGTACAGAACTTGTGGGTTTATTTGGAGGCTGTATTTGTGGGTGGAGACATCGCCAAACAGTTGCCTCAGGTTTGTGTTCTCCTTTTAAAATTTGCGTTATAATTCTCTTGTATTTTGCTATGCAACGTCGTTGCCAATATGTTGTCAAAACTCGTATAACGCGCTCGTTTTACATTGTTTTCGCATATAATTTTACCATATGGACTTTTCTTATGAAGTGTTTATAGTTTTTACATAGTTTTACGCGTAAGATTTTGAAATCTTGAATATAATGTTAAGCGCCTTTTGATGGCTGCAGAAAAGGGGCTATATAAATAGGCCATGTCTGAGTTCCCCCGGGCCTCTGTATGAAAACAAGGTTAAGTGCTCAGCCTTTGATGTGGAAATGGTTTTTCATTCTCATGCAAATAAAACTCATTTCACAAAAAATTCTGTTCACTTGGACTCATTTTGAAGGTGAGGGTTTTTGGAACTCGGAAGTGGCCTCTTGGTTGCTATCTTTTTAATGATGAGGTCTGATTTCGCGGAAAGTTAGAGTATTTTGTAGTATTAATGAAAGGTCTTTGGCAACATGCCTTGCTGAGACTCGGTCAGATCTGCGTGGTACGTGACAGAGAAAATTGCCTCACATACAGTTTGGTCTATTGTTTCTCGACCTAAACTCGTACTTACTAACAAACACCAGTTTTTGTTAATTTGTTCCACAGGAAGCAAAGCGTTTCAGTCAGATTGACAAGTCTTGGGTGAAAATCATGAACCGTGCCCATGAGAACTCTAACGTAGTACAGTGTTGTATGGGAGATGATACTCTTGGACAGCTTCTTCCACACATCCTGGAACAGCTTGAAATATGTCAGAAATCTCTAAGTGGGTAAGGAAACTGGTCATATGTCAACTATCTTAGCATGGAGTCTTCAACGTTTCTTTCTGAAGAGATGATGAAGCGCCGAAATATCGGGACTGAGTTGAGTTCCTTGTTTTATATAATGTTAGAACAGACGCATTACATGACTACATATGATAAATATTTGCGGGTAGAACTTTTTTATGCCGCAATGTCACGGTTCTAAATTTTTTAATCACCAAGTCAAGTGAACGAATTAAAGACCAATCTCTATTTTCGTTGAACGACGTTCGACATGTTGGATGGCCTATTAGTAGGGCAAAATACAGGGATCAACAATAACAGTTGATCAAGAGCTGTAACAGTGTTGATCAACAGATATTGAACCGTTCCTTACTCTAGGAAGGTAAAGCAATTGTGGAGTAGAATTCCGCTAATCTGATTCAAGAACCGAGCTTGGATCGTTGACTCAAGTCCCCATTATATCTTTTTTTACTATGACTGGCTAGCTTTTCGAAGTAGTGACTTACATTTGTTGCTAATGATTTTCAGTTACCTTGAGAAAAAACGTCTGGTTTTCCCGCGCTTTTTCTTCGTGTCTGATCCCGCCCTGTTGGAAATCCTGGGTCAGGCCAGCGACTCACACACCATCCAGGCTCATCTTCTGGGGGTATTCGACAATGTCAAAACGGTCACATTTCACGAGAAAGAGTATGACAAGATCTTGGCGATCAACTCACGTGAATTAGAATCTGTTTCCCTGGATAACCCAGTCATGGCGCAGGTAATTCTGAGCTGAAGTTTTTCGAATACAATATAAACATACAAAATAAAAAATATGCGTACCGCTTACTAGGGTTGCAAAGGAGGTAAACCATTTTTTTTCATCTCAAGAGTCAATTAAACGTTTATTGGTTAGATTCAGGCGAAGCTATTCT
Organism: Porites lutea; assembly: GCF_958299795.1. NCBI lineage: Eukaryota > Metazoa > Cnidaria > Anthozoa > Scleractinia > Poritidae > Porites > Porites lutea. The sequence continues at coordinate 50,351,835 of NC_133201.1, read as the reverse complement.
ATTAGCACTTTTGCATAAAAATCAAGCATGTACAAATGCCGTCTACTAAGTTAAAATCTCAACCGTTTTAGCAACTTTATCACTTCGCGTTTTTTCATTCTTGACTATGATGTTGGATACATTAAAACGTAGAATAACGTTACTTTGAAGTTGTCTTATTTAAACTACGATTTGAGTTGGCCAAGTTATGGCTTTTCCCATATTTGGCAAATGTCTTCGTCAATTGAAGAATGCAAGCGTTTATTTATCCTTATTGCACAGATTCTGTATTTTCGATATATTGATGGAAACGTCTAATTTTTCTTATTTTAACTACGATGTGAGTTTTCCAAGTGCCCGTTCCTGTATGTTTGGCTTGAATTTTTAATTAGCTGAAGAATTTACTTTATTCATTTATTTTTTCTTATTGCACAGATCTTTTAGCCTGTCTTAATCTGTTTATCGTCCTTTATGTTTTTTAGGGAAATGTTGAAGTATGGTTGAACACACTTTTGAAGGAATCCAGAAGCTCTCTTCACTCTGTGATCCGCATGGCGTCAATTGCTATCAAAGATCCCAGTTTCAAGCTGAAAGATTTCTTGGACACTTACCCAGCACAGGTATAACGCGACTGTCAATTTCACTTGTGGATTACAACTTATCTGAATTATTCACGTGGGTGCCTTGTCCTTTGTCGCCGCCATAGAGGGCAGCGAGTCAGGCTATCATGGGAAAGATGCAGTGCATATAGTGCTTGCCAAGAAACAGCGGGCACCGCCTTAGCTTGGGGGCGAGGGAGTTCACATAAATAATCGGGGCAATAACAGTAAAGGTAGCATAACTATAAACTTTGGAATACCAGGGAAGACGGGACTGTTTCCTGAGGGCAGACATAACTAATTAGTTGTACAAATTCGAAAAAAAAAAAAAACAATAAAAAACCTTGTACTCCGTGTAGGAAACGTTTGCCAAGATCCGTTGCCAGTATCCCGTGCGTGAAACATTTATTGAGTCAAGGCCACGTGAATACCAATCGGCCAATGGCAGTCAGCGTTATTTTTAGGGGAAACCTTAGGTTAAAAACAGCAGCATGCGCAGTCACCGGAAAATTTTGATGCATCTAGCTAAAGATCAACCTGTTTTTCTTTTCAATATTTACCACAGGTCGGTTTACTTGGAATCCAAATGATTTGGACGAGAGATGCAGAGGACTCCTTAACATATGCCAAATCAAACAAAAAGGTAACAAACTTTTTACCTCCTTCCGGAAACAGTTTTTGCTCTGTTTTCCTGAGTTCTCCTTTTTTCTTATGGTAGATCATGGAAGAAAGAAATCAGTTTTTCATGAACATGTTGAATGAGTTGATCGAAGTTACGACACAGGAACTGACCAAAGTGGAACGTACTAAGTTTGAGACCCTTGTCACCATTCATGTCCATCAGAGGGACATTTTTGACGAGCTGGTAAGTTGACAACGCTAATGGGACAACAGTAGAATAAACAACCCAAGTGGTTGAAAAAGAACCTTTAAACTCATTGCTAATGATGGGCTTGGGAGCAGGTGCCTTAAAGGTTAGTGGGGGGCCAAATGCAATGAGCAGAGAGGAGGTATCCATGGCAACCCTGGAAGCGGGAACCACCCCAAGAGCGCCCATTAACCGGCACCGTCACACTGAATGAAATTCAGTGGAGATACTTACCTAAGAGAATACTTACCTGAGAAAATACTTATGAAACCACCAAGCAGGGAGGAAGGAGAGGGAGCAAGAATCCGCAATGATTCGCAAGAAGGCAAAAATTGATCCGCTACGATCAGCAAGCAAAGCTACAATGCAACGCAACACAAGGAGCACACAAGGAGCCCTTCAATTCCCCGAGGGCTGCCCCGTAGGTCACGTACTGGAGTGGGAGAGGACCGCTGGCCAACTCGCTCGAGTTTAACTTTGCTTAAATGATATTTAGCCACGTGAAAAAAAATTCATGCTTGACCGGGAATCGAACCCTGCGCCTTTTCGATGACCGGTTGCAGTGCTTAATCTATTGAACTAATCAAGCCGTCTGGAGAGCAAGCTATCGTGAGTTCGTTATATACCCGTTGGTGAAAATGACATGACGTGAGTGTGTATTGTTAAGTGTCTATACCAGCTGTCTCTGTCTACCCGCTGTGTGACTCACTAGAGCACACCTTCTATCTACAATCATAGTCAAAATTGTTGGAAGTCTACTACTTTTTAGCTTTTTTCCCTTATTCTTTCCGCCCCCTGACCCACTGTTGGACGAAACTAAATTGTTTGTGCTGTAATTGTAATTCAGTAGGGGAACGGGAAATATTTAGCAAAAGGAAAAAATCGTCTTTTTTGAACATTAAAATGGACTACTTTTAATTTTTACTTTCCCAACTAATTTTGTCCAGGATTGTAGTTTGAACTCAGCTGTTTACAGCTTCTTTATTTTCTCATCGCAAATTAGAAGTAATGCAACAAACAGCTAGGGAAGCAAACACCAAAATCTGGGGGATTGGGCAGAGTTTCGTGATTCTCACACTCCGCTTTGACATGCATGACATACGCGCGTTTGGGCGCGAAAATTGGCCCTTTGTACGCTTACATGGCACATACACATCTTTTCTTTTCACGTTCCCACTGCGTCGATGCCATCTAGCAAGGTGTTTTTTTGTACCATGTGACCGTATTCTGCAAAAAGTCCATACCGGGCAGTGAATAGTATAGCTTGAATCGATTTAATGTACGGAACCCTCTACCCCTTCTTCAACGGTTCTACTCAGTACTAAACTCACCCGGACGGCCATTAACAATGCACTTTTTGCAAGTTTTGTCTGATTATTCATCCCTGATTCATTTTGTCAACAGTGTAAGAAGAACATTAAGCTACCAACAGACTTTGAATGGCTGAAGCAGTCACGTTTCTACTTCCGCGAGGAGACGGATGAGTGTGTGGTATCCATCACTGATGTGGACTTTATTTACCAGAATGAATTCTTGGGCTGCACCGACAGGCTCGTTATCACGCCTTTAACTGACAGGTTAGGAGAATGTTTGAAATACAGTAAAACTGCGAAAATAAGCCCCTCCATGTTTAAGCTCCCCAAAATCGTACCGCAAAAAACCCTCCGTTAAATCGCCCCTCCAAATATAAGCCCTCCGGGGTCTTGTACTTGGAAATTGTCCTCAACTTTACAAAGTAAAACAAAGCAAAATTGGTAGAATTCCTTCCAACTATAAGGCTAGCCCGATCGATTTTGAAACGTAAATTTCCCTCCATACATAAACCCCTCCAAAAATAAGCCCCTCAAAAAGGGCCTTTGAAAAATATTAGCCCCGGGGCTTATTTTCGGAATTTTACGGTAGCCGATGCAGGCAATCGTTTTCCCGACAACCACCTCGTTAAGAGTCGGGCCATTAGAAACGTTATGGGCGGGGCGGGTGGGGGATGGAACGAAGTACCAAAAAAAATATTCATGCAAGGGAAAATTAACCACAAAAATAAGTGAACTGAATGTTAACGAAAAAATATTCGTACAGCTCGAAAATTCCCCACACCCGCCATAACTTTTCTAATGGCGCCTCCAAGCTTTTTTGTCAGTGGCCGTTTTTATACTAAGGACGCATTATCCGGGTTGTGACTAGAATGGATACCTCAAAGTCAGATTGTCATCTTCACTCAAAATACATGATAGGAGTCTTATAACTTAAAGTAGTGTATACTACTACATGAGAAATTTCTGCAATTTGATTGGCTTAGAACAGTGGTATTTCAGCTTAATTTGAAATACCTACATGTGAAAATTACAAACCTTTTGCGGGTAGTAGTATAAACAAATAATAGCATGATTTGTACGTGATATTTGGCATAAATACTACTCGTGAGATTTCAAAATTGTCTCAAATTTCACTCGCCTATCGGCTCGTGAAATTATGTATAACGATTTTGAAGTATCACTCGTTGTATTTTTGCCAAATATCACTACAAATCATGCTATTACCTATAAAAATAAGAGAAGAAAGAAAACAGAAGGAAACAGTAGGTAGTATGTAGGACTTGAACCCGCGTCATTTGATGTGTAATCCATATCCGTATCCACTACACCATCAAGGGCTAACTGCTAATTTTTACGTACTTTACATGGCGTTGATCATTACATTATTGAAAGCTAACCGCTTTTAAAGAAGTGCAGGTGACTCGACCCAGTTTTTTTTAGGGGGTACCATCCTACTTTGAAGCTCTCTGGTATCCCCGCCTTTACTTTTATCGTAAGTCTAACACATAGAATGGATAACATATAGATCAATCAACAATATAACATAAAATTTTTGGCGATCGGAGTAAATGTCACGTGGTTATAATGCCACGCCCCTTTAAGGTCTGAGTCGAAAATCTGCTGTTGCCAGCATTTTTTCGTGAAAATCTCTCGGCTACACATAGTGCGCATTAGTGCCTTGCGCTGAACAGAGTTTCACCAAAATCGCAAAGACCCAATTCGAGAAATTCAGCGGTTTCCAAATTTAGGTCATAATTTATGCGAAAATGATAAGCAAACTTTACACGGATTATATCTAATAAACTATGAGATTCATCTCTGTATTTTGGGCATTCTTATAACAGATGGGTCCTTGACAGTCAGCAAAACGCTTTAGGGCCTTGTAAATGCGCGCGATTTCCAGCAAAGCAAACATATAGAAATTATAGTTTTCGCTATTTGTTGACGTTTGTCAGCGTTTAAGAGTCAATCTCACGGAAAAAGCATTTTCTTAAAAATTGGTAGTTTTTTTTCCTTCAAATTTTTTCAGGGCCACAATTGATTAACTAACTACCCGGACTCTGAATTTCATGGTCATTGAAAAACTGTGACATTGCCTTCTTTAAGCCCAAACTTGAGTAAACATTGAAGACTTTTAGCGTTTTGGCTGAGTTTGTGCTTTGGGAGTTGTCTATTGTTTCTAGTCTGTCATTATACAGCATTCTTGTCCAGCACGCGTGCAATGACCACGCTTGGCTGACTTCCGGATGCTCATCGAGATATGATAATTTAGTATAAGAAAATAGAAGGGATTCCCGTGGCTTGCATTAAACCTATGAAAAAATGATATTTTTTTAATAGTAAGTAGATTTAGTGTGTAGCACTTCTTGATTTTTTTGCAAAGGCACAAGAAGCACGAGAATTGATTAAAAATGGTGAGTTAAACCTCTATGTATCACGCGATAGCCTGTCTCACTGTACCAAAATTATCATATTCGGAAGTCAGCCAAGCGCGGTCATTGCACGCGTGCTGGACAAGAATGCTGTATAATGACAGACTAGAAACAATAGACAACTCCCAAAGCACAAACTCAGCCAAAACGCTAAAAGTCTTCAATGTTTACTCAAGTTTGGGCTTATAGAAGGTAATGTCACAGTTTTTCAATGACCATGAAATTCAGAGTCCGGGTAGTTAGTTAATCAATTGTGGCCCTGAAAAAATTTGAAGGAAAAAAAACTACGAATTTTTAAGAAAATGCTTTTTTCGTGAGATTGACTCTTAAACGCTGACAAACGTCAACAAATAGCGAAAACTATAATTTCTATATGTTTGCTTTGCTGGAAATCGCGCGCATTTACAAGGCCCTAAAGCGTTTTGCTGACTGTCAAGGACCCATCTGTTATAAGGATGCCCAAAATACAGAGATGAATCTCATAGTTTATTAGATATAATCCGTGTAAAGTTTGCTTATCATTTTCGCATAAATTATGACCTAAATTTGGAAACCGCTGAATTTCTCGAATTGGGTCTTTGCGATTTTGGTGAAACTCTGTTCAGCGCAAGGCACTAATGCGCACTATGTGTAGTCGAGAGATTTTAACGAAAAAATGCCGGCAACAGCAGATTTTCGACTCAGACCTCAAAGGGGCGTGGCATTATAACCACGTGACATTTACTCCGATCGCCAAAAATTTTATGTTATATTGTAGATTGATCTATATGTTATCCATTCTATGTGTTAGACTTACGATAAAAGTAAAGGCGGGGATACCAGAGAGCTTCAAAGTAGGATGGTACCCCCGCAAAAAAACTGGGTCGAGTCACCTTAACCCTAATCACTGTACTTCGGTGCTAGACCCTCTATTCAACTCTTTTCCTTGCACAACTGTCTCTTACTCTGATTTCCCTACTTTTCTAAAAGTTCTCGTGCTCAATAAATTCGCCTAAATATAGTAAAGCGTGGTGTAGAGTATAGCGTTGTGTAATAAACATAAGGTGACCAACCTAATTTTGAGGTATCCATTCTAGTCACAACCGCGATATCCGTCTGGACGAACTTGGGCAAACATTTTGTAGTTCGTCTGGTTATGCGTTTCTAGTATAAAGACAGGCACACAAGGCATTATGTGTCCAGACTAACTACCTTGCGTAGTGTGTTGTTCAAGACTGATACTGTTGTTGTAATGTTGTGGTTTTGGACATGTGTGTTTTGGTTTTGTTATTATTGTTGTTTTCTTTTTGCAAAGTGGTGAACCGTTAATATTTCCGCTTAGGTGTTACATCACTCTGGCCCAGGCTCTTGGTATGTCAATGGGTGGCGCTCCTGCTGGACCGGCAGGGACTGGAAAGACTGAGACCACGAAGGTATGTTTTCTAAAATGACATTGTGTGTTAACTGCCTCAAAAACAAAACAATGTGAAATGCAAAATATCAAAACTGTTCCGAAGTCAAGAGAGTACAGGACAAGGGGAAGTAAGGAGGGAATGGAGGAGGTTGCGTGGCTGCCGAGTGATTAAAGTGACGACTTGCAATCTGGAGCCTCCGAGTTCACCCTAATCGTTAGCTGAATTTCTTTTTAGTAGTCCCGAGTTCAAATCCTTGACAACGCTTCAAAATTGTCTGCTGCTATGCCTCCTGCCACTTAGGATTTGATGATGATGATCGTCATCATTATCATCATCATCACCATCATCATCACCGTGACCGGCGGAGTACCGGGAGGAAAACCTCTCGAAGCAAGGGCGATAAGCAAGAACATGCGTAACACACAGATGGTGTCGCTTTCAGGATGCGAACCTCGACCACATTTGTGACAGGCGAGTGCTCTCACCATCGCACCACGATTGAACCCAAGGGTGGCCACAAATTCCTTTTTTTCCTACAAAGTTTACCAATAAAGGTTTTTGTTCTTTGTTTTAGGACATGGGAAAAGCCTTGGGTAAATTCGTTGTTGTTTTTAACTGCTCTGATCAAATGGACTACCGTGGTTTGGGCCGTATCTACAAAGGTAACTCTCTTTATTCAACCACTTTATTTCAGAGAGCACTGGAAAAAAAATGAATGTCAACTTGTCCTTAAGACAAGCAGCGCTTAAATTTTACTTGCTGATGACCAGCGTATCGTTGTCTGAGATTGTGATTCGGTTAGAAATTTCCCGCCTGGGCCTTCGCCCATTGGGCAAGTGAGCATAAAATTTACTTGCCTAATAGGAAACTTTACCTGTCGCGGACGATTGGGCATGACTTTTGAGAGTTCTGTGGTGATCTTTGGAGCAGTTGCACTTATGTGGGGTTTGAGATGGAGACAGCTGACACTTAAAACAATTGAAAATGCAAGCTGAAATTTGTTGGATGCCTCGCTTTAAGAAATAATTGATTTTGTTATTTTTTGTATGGTAGGACTGGCTCAGTCTGGAAGCTGGGGCTGTTTTGATGAATTCAACCGTATTGAGCTTCCAGTGTTGTCAGTGGCAGCACAGCAGATTCACGTGGTGCTCACGTGCAAAAAAGAGCGGAAGAAAATGTTTATTTTCACTGACGGGGATGAGGTGGACATGGACCCTGAATTCGGTATCTTCTTAACAATGGTATGCAAGTTAACTATGTACAATATGTGCAGTATATGATATGGGTAATTATTCCCTTATTCCGTGCCCCGTCTACAAATTCTATTGATTTTTTTTTTATATATGTATGACGATGTTAGTGATATGAAATAAAGTAAGTAGATATGCCCAAAAAGGGTAACCTTTGAAATGCGGGTAGAAGGAACAGTTTTCAAAAACGCCTATTCAATCCTTTTTACTCTTCTTCAATTTTATCTGTCCGTGCGCTCTGCACTATTCACTGTGTTATTTGTATCTCTCTTCACTGTTGTATGTGGCTGTTACATTTCTTTAAATTTGGCACGTTGCCAGTTCCTATTGCTTTATTTAGCTAAATTACGTGACGTCACTCCCTTCTCTTTCTTTGAATAGAACCCAGGTTATGCTGGCCGACAGGAGTTACCGGAAAACTTGAAAATTATGTTCCGGACCGTGGCTATGATGGTACCTGACCGACAGATCATCATCAGGGTCAAGCTAGCTTCTTGTGGCTTCATCAAGAACGTTATTCTTGCTCAGAAGTTTTTCACTCTCTACAAACTGTGCGAAGAACAGCTCACTAAACAGGTTAGTAGCTTCTTGCTTTATAATGTGAACTTTACCTGCTTTGTGTTCTTCGTCAGTCATGTAACTAGCACTGAGTATAATATTCTGGCCCACCCACCCCTCCCCTAACCCAACGTTTTTCCTTAAGTGGGAAGTTCATGTTAACGTTGGGTTAGGGGAAGGGTAGACAATTTCCCATGATCTTAAAATGCATATTTTAGTCAAGTGTCTCTATGTGACCTCCCTAAAACGGACACCTAGAGTGGATCTCTGCCGTCGTTCAAACTGTTCAATTTACTCTCCGTAAAGCAAGAGAGGATAATGGGGACAGAGAAGGCTTCCCCCATACACACCCTATTCCATAGGTAATTCGTCTCGAGTTATTTTTAGAATCGGCATAAAGTTACCTCGCGCGTTGCGTGGATGTTTCGTGGAGGTTTCGCATGACTAAACGCCGTGAAAACATGTCGGGCGAAAGGCAATGAAAGCGTAAAGAGATCGAGAGCATTTCTGAATATTGAAGCGGAATGAGTCGGCGCTTTACTGGAAAAAGGGAATCGCTGGATTCTTTGACAACTCGTAAAATCAGTTTAACTCGAGGTTGTCGTCACCTCAGTGCTTTAATAAAATGAGAAATTTCGCCGGTCTTTTGAAACCGGTCGTTTGTACAATAAAGCAAGTAGGACGCCAAGTGTTATTTTTGTTGAATAATAAAAGACTAATAAAAGAATAAATATCAAACTAGAAATTGTTCTCTTCTAACTGTAAATTATAATGATCCTGAGAGAATATTCAGTGTGTTAAGGATTTCCCTGCTGTACTGTTAGCTCTATACAAGAGAGGAAGGACGATTCTTTTTTAATTTCCATTTCGCTGACACCGCTTTAGTAGAAATCTCTCTTTAGTCGTTTTCGTCGAGAAAACGAATAGCAATATCGTTCTCCGCGTCTTTTGCCATTTTGTTCTGCGTCAATTCGTGAAGGACGCGTGGCTCTGAGCGTGGGTCATCCACGCGGAACACATTCGCGCTATGTGATTGGCTGTTGTCTAATCCCTCTTGGGATCTGTGGTCTTACGAAACGAATTACCTATGAAATAGGGTGTGTGTGGGGGATGCCTTCTCTGTCCCCTTTATCCTCTCTTGTGTAAAGCGGATACTTGCCGAAGACGGTCATTTAATTCTGGTTCCAACGGGGTCGGTCTTAGATCGAGTTGACTGAAGGCCTCCAGTGCTATTCACCTCGTTGTTGTCACATATTACTCGATTTAGTTCTATTTGAACCGGTATTTAGGTGTATTTGACGTTTATATGTTTTTGCTAACATACTTCTTTAAATTACACTGCTATCAAGTGGTTATAATTTATTGGGTAAGTGATAAGCGAACAAACAGAAGTATTGACGTCTTCTTTTTCTAACTAGGTGCATTACGATTTTGGTCTTCGTAACATCTTGTCAGTTCTCAGAACACTTGGAGCAGTAAAGAGAGCCAACCCGGAGGTAACGTTATTTTTTTCTGCGCATGTCTCACGCTTTTAGTTTTGATCCGACGGCATATTTTTCAAACTACGCTTCGAGAATGAATATCCAGATTCTTCATTGAGCTCCTAAGAAAATGTGAAAGCTATGAAATTGTCCATGCAGCACGTGACACTAAGGCTACCTTCACACGGCACCGGACGAACTTTCGATTGGTTGAAAAATTTGACCGGATACTTTGTTCTCAAGGGACCATGCAATATTCTCGCTCTGTGCCCACTGAACTTTGAATGGCAAGCGCGTCTGAATTTTTGTACGATTATAGTGGTTCCGTGTGAATCAACACCTAAAATTCTCTTTAATTTCTGTTAACAGGACGGTGAAGATCGTATCGTGATGAGAGTTCTTCGTGACATGAACTTGAGTAAACTGGTCGACGAAGATGAACCGCTGTTCATGAGTTTGATCGACGATTTATTCCCAGGCCTTACTCTCGACAAAGCAGGTTACCCGGATATTGAACAAGCTATTGCTGATTGCGTGGAGGAGGCAAAACTTGTAAACCATCCGCCTTGGACTCTCAAGCTGATTCAGGTTTTATTTCTTTCTTGGATAACCAAGGTTGCTAATAAATAAGTAGAGCGCGCTGTTTTAAGAAAAAAATATTTCTGTTATAGTCCACTCCCCTCTTACTGTTTCGTTATTCTACTACAAACCAATAGTAAACCTAAAATCTCAAAAGAAGGACAGAAAATGGACACAGTCAGACCACCTCAATACGGACACTGATGGGCCATAGGAAGTGACCGTATTAAGCGGGTTGAATTTAGAGAAAATGTAAGGAAGGCGTTTCCCAAGGGACAAAGCAAACTGTCCGTAATAACGAGGTGTCCGCACTAAGCGGGGTTCGACTTTTTTTATTAAGTGAAAGTATGGTCCCGGCGAGTGTGGTTTTTTAGACCTTATTTCAGAGGTTTTCGGACACTTGCTACGCATGGCGACGAGAAGATTCATAGGCAGTATTTTCTATTCTTCATTCACCGTCAACAACAAACGTATTTAGGACTACGCTCGCCCGGACGATCATATTCCACCTACTTATGACTCCCTCAAACCATTTACTATCTGTCTTGGAAAGCTGTTATTCTTAATAACCTTATTTTGTTTTGTTGTTGTTGTTGTAGTTGTATGAGACCCAACGTGTTCGTCACGGCATGATGGCTCTTGGCCCGAGTGGTGCTGGAAAGACCAAGTGTATTCATATTCTTATGAAGGCCATGACTCAGTGTGGTGCACCACACAAAGAGTTCCGTATGAACCCGAAGGTATTAAATTAACAGTGAACTTTTTTGTGGTTTCAGCTTCGTCGAAGCTGGTACCTTAGCCACTTTGCTGTAATGTTATGTAGTGTAGGTAAGTAAGTTAGTCCAATTTTGGAAAGGTTTGGAAAGGCATCGAAACGCCGAAGGGTACAGACGGTCTTTCATCGCAGAGTGTTGTGTCTTTTGATGACAGGCCTTTGTTGCAAGGACGCTTTCAGAAACCTTTAGTTTTATTGGCCTTTGACGATACAGCTGCCATGTTTTTTTTAAGGCCAGGTGCTTTTTGGGGGCCATTCATCTATTTTTTCGTTAACTATTTTAACAACCCACCGCAATTCCTTAACATCACATATAGTGACAGTGACTTTAAATGCAACTTTGTTTTCTATTGTAGGCCATCACAGCACCCCAGATGTTTGGCAGACTAGATGTCTCTACTAATGACTGGACTGACGGAATCTTTTCCACGCTGTGGAGACGAACACTGAGAGCTAAGAAGGTGAGTTTTCCGGTTCAGTAGAAATGAATCACAATCACAAGATAAAGCACTAGAAGTTTGTAGTTAAGAAATTCTCACCCGATACACACATGTATTCAGAATGTGCCTCTATGCTTTATTAACGACTCAAGCCTGACTGTCAAGTTTATAGTGCAAAACACCTTTGAACTTTACTGAAGAACTTTGCTTAGTTTGTCCCCTTATCTGTAAACCTGAGGTAATTTTGGAGGTACAATTCAGTTTTGTATATTTCAGATTAAACACTCTCAATATCCGCTTTCAGTTATTAATTGAAATATACAAAGTGTCTCAGCTTCCAACAGCAAACGTACGATATATTAAATTTCTAACAAGACTCCGAGGCTTTCTGGTCATTTTTCTATATTTGGTTTGATTTTCTTTGTGCTCAAGTCTCTTCTGGGAATTGTGAGACAATGGAGTCGTGAAAAATTTGCACTTTTGTCCCTAAAGCCTCGGAGTAATGTTAGAATTTGAAACCCGCCCCTTCCAGTTTCACAGTTTACTCTATTTCTCTCCCTCCCTCCCATCCCTATCATTTTACGCGCCACTCTCCCCCGAGCTTCACGAGGTTTTGCGATACACGTCTCATCCAACGAACGATTGGGTCATGCATTTCAGGGGGAACACATATGGATTGTTCTTGACGGTCCTGTGGACGCTATCTGGATTGAGAACCTTAACAGCGTGTTAGACGACAATAAAACTCTAACACTGGCAAACGGTGATCGTATTCCAATGGCTCCAAACTGCAAAGTCGTGTTTGAGCCCCACAACATCGACAACGCCTCTCCTGCCACAGTGTCAAGGTAAAGTCGTCATTTTAGATGTAAAGCACCCTTCCTTCTTTTTAGACTGATATTTATTTCCAATATATGGGGCAGCAGGTTAGTAAAGTGGAAAAGGGACGGTTGTCAGTCTTCAGTGAACACAAAAAAGACCTGGCCCCAGTCGTTTGAAAGGTGGATAGCGCTATCCACTGGATAAATTACTATCCAAAGGATAGCTCAATTGGTTTTCGTAATACTTACCGTATTTATTCGAATAAGTGCCCAACCTCGAATTAGCGCCCACCTCGAATAAGCGCCCATCCTAAAGGCAGAAAAAGTTAATAAGCGGCCAGCCTCGAATAAGCGCCCACCCCACCACACCTTCCTCCCATTCCCACTCAAACTCAAATTAGCGACCACCCCTAAAACTGAATAAGGACTAATAAGAGACTTCCCCGAAGACGGAGTTTTCTTCAAAGTATTTTACAGGAACCTTGCTTTGTTACATTTTCGCGTTCTGTTATTACCATTTATTGTTTTGTTGCAAAATACACATACTACACTTGCTGGAAATGTTGATAATTAAATAAGCGCCCTGCCTAGAATAAGCGCCCACTCTCAAGGTCCAAACATTTAATAAGCGCCCAGGGCGGTTAATCGAATAAATACGGTATCCTCTGGATAGCGATTTATCCGGTGGATAGCGCTATCCAACTTTTGAACAACCGGACCTGCTGGTTCTACCACAATGGAAATGGACATTAAATTGGATAATGCTTTCGCTCCTAGCTGGCCACCCGACCGCGCTGCGGCTTATATTTAGGAAGGCCTTAGAGCTCAGGCATTATCCCCCTCTCTCTCTCTTGGCATTATTCTTTATTTAAGTGAATTAAACAGTTCTTTTTAAATTTAACTCGTTTTCTCCTTTTCCTCCCTACAAGAAATGGTATGGTTTACATGAGCTCTTCTGCGCTGGACTGGAAACCTATTCTACAGGTAAATTCCCCTATCGCTTTACGCAAATGACTTGGACGATTAGGTTAGGAAATACATAAAGACGACGCATAATGCAGGCTAACTCGTGTGGAAAGGTCACCGTCAGTGCGTTTTGACTCCTGATCGGGGTGGGGGAGGTTATTTACGCTGATCACATCGACACCGAATGCCTGCTTCTATTAAAACCGCTCTTTTGTAAACTTCTCGCTCGTTAATTAACTAAAGCCATTCACCTCACGTAACTTTTGTTTGTAGGGCTGGTTGAACACTCGTCCACAGCTAGAAAGAGATGTTCTATTCCCGCTGTTTGAAAGCGTTTTCGACGAGCTACGATCATTTGTGATGCAGAACTGTTTCCCAAAGATGGAAGTAAGTGAAAGAGTTTCCTTTCATGCACTAAAATTAATGAAAGGGCAATTTTACCATATTCTACTCAGTATTTAAAACTGTATAAGCTGAAGTGTGGGTAAAGTCGAACTTGACCCTACGGACACCTTTTTTGCAGAAACATCTCTCGGCCTGATAGATGCAAAACTTCGTAATTTCCAATGTCTGTTACACTTATGTACAGTTTTGTTGGGCCCAAATACTCTATACCTCACACAATCCCCACCTCTGTAATATGGACACTTCGCTTTGTCTCTTTGATGTCCTCTAGTGTATTACGGAGGTTTTACAGGTTATAATCTATGTTCTCTAAGGAAACATGGACGCTGTAACATTAGAGAGATTTACGGCAAACTTGCACTTGTGCCACGTCACCAAGTTTACCCTTAACTTGTTGTTTCCTGTTTATTATAGCTACACTGAAATCAGTAGATTCACGTCATAAGAATTTTTTGAGCTGTTTTTATCTGCTCATATTCTATTTTGAGAATTTCTCACCTTGAATCTGACGCTTGCCGATTCACGTTTCACGTAAAAGTGACTATACATCTATCTGGTTTTTACAGTCGTTTGGCGTGGGCTGATTCCCGAAGCAAGCCTCGTGTTTGGTTTGATTTGACTGTTACTTTTGTCCTGCTTCCTTTTTTTTAAAGTCTGGTTCAGGTTGTCTTATTCCGCCGTATTACCTACGATATAGGCGCCATTACTACCTAGGACACTGTTCCGATAGGAGAACAAAATAGGCAGCAATAGTTATCTCAGCCTTTGCCGTCGGCATACCTGCGAAGTTGACTCAAGTTCACCTTCGCAGCCTTGTCGGCGGTGAAGACCTATTATGGCTCTTGGTGCCGGCGGCGTGTGCTCTTCTGTGTCGGAAGTGTATCCCAAGCGGTACTGGTGGTTATGTCACAGGTCAAAATTAAATTCCGGTTAAAATTGTTTAACCTCGGTTGATTCCCATGTCTCCTAGCCTTAATCCATAATTACAGTCAAACCTGCTTGGGAGGGTTTGACTGTAATTAGGGCTAGGAGACAAAGGAAGTTTAGAATCAACCTAGGTTAAAAATTTTTAACTTGAATTCGATTTCGCAAGGAGGTCGACATTATAAGATTTAGGCTCCCAAACACATATCAAACAATTGCGCATACGCATGCGTAACCTGTTGTCTCTCAGGCAAATGAACGAATGATCCTTATGCTTCATTAATTTATCTGACAACTGGTCAATTTTCGTCGAGTCATATTCTTTTAAACACGGTTAAAACACACTAAACGTACTGATCCTAAGCGTCACTTAAAGCGTCACTTAAGCGTCACAATACTTACTAAACACAATTTCCATGAATACCTTGTCTCTTTATTAAGAATATATTACCGTTAAGGTGAATTTATTGCTTGAATTGACTAGCGATCTATTCCGCCTAAGATTAAGCTAGTTCACTACGTTTGAAGAACTTCTTTAAGCCTCAAACGTGGGCGCTTATTCGGGGGGTGGTTGTGGGGTGCGCTTATTCGATCATTTACGTTACACATTCTCTTGTGCAGGTTTTGGAGTGTAACAACATTGTTCAAGCCATGAACATTCTGGAAGGTTTAATTCCCGGCGAGGATGCCCCTAAACCAGCAGATGCCAATCATCTATCAAAGTTGTTTGTATTCTCTCTCATGTGGAGTGTTGGAGCATTGCTTGAACTGGATGATCGGAAAAAGGTTTTTTTTACGAGCATGATTCGCATCAATCCTTTTGTGACGTACTTTTTATTTATTATTTATTTATTTTATTTATTTGTACGCAGTGCACGTAAGACTCAGATCGCCCACAAGCTGAGCTCAGCGGTTTTTTTTTTCAATAGCGAGAATTGTACACCACACCCTCCTCTGTGTCGCCAAACCTGGAGGGGACACTGTTCAATCTCGCCTAGTCCTATGAATAGACCATTTCCTAGTTTCCTCGGGCCTCTGTATCAAAACGAGGTTAATTGCTCAGTCTTTAATACGGAAACGATTTTTCATCACATGCGAATAAAACTCATTTTCAAAAGAGAGGTTGTCCACTCGGTCTCATTTTGAAAGTGAGGGTTTTTGGAACTCGGAAGTGGCCTACTGTAAAATACACCTGGGTGCAGAGAAACAGTCTAGAGCAACGTTTCTTGTCTAAGGAAGCAAGAGGAGTAAATGGGATGTACTCTTTTTGGCCCCTTGCAGATGGAAGATTTTTTAGTGGGAAAAGGAAGCTTCAACATGCCCCCTGCTGAGGGACTGGACACAATTTTTGAATTCTTGGTTAACGAACAAGGGGAATGGGAACATTGGTCTGAAAGGGTAAGTTGTCTGCGCAGGATAAAAAACTTTGTTTTTCACTCCAGTCCGGCGACAAGATAGTCTGCTACAACAGCCGTTTTAAGTGTCGTCACGCAACGCTGGGGAGGAGCGTTGCGTTACGACACTAAAAACGGCTGTGTAGCAGACTAGCGAAAAGTGAACGAATGCTGCCAAAAAAGAGAGAAATCTTAGTTTTAGGCAAGGTCAGTACGAAAAGTCAGGGAATTTTGTTTTTATGTTGCCACTGAGATTGGTGGAGTTTAAAAGAAAGTCATTTTCTTTCCCTTAAGAAAATAAAAACGTGTAGTTGATTGATTTTGTTGTTGTGTTCTCCAAGTCCTCTAAAGATGAAGGATCACTAGAAAAGATTGAAACAACTTATCGCACGCGAATGTAATCGCCCCTGTGAACGAGCCTCAATTAACGTCTCAGGTTTTCCTCTGTGCTGCAATGATAATGTACATGTCACATGATTATTTCAGGTTCCAGTTTATGAATATCCCAAGACCAGTATTCCTGAGTATGCGTCCATTCTTGTACCAAACGTTGACAACACTCGAACAGACTACCTCATCCACGCTCTGGCCAAACAGAGCAAGGTAAATGCAGTGATTTTTATAGAGGATATTCACACTTTAGTGTCATTTGACAACAAATACAAAATTTCGTCAGTAATAGCTGGATGAGCTTTGTTAATAAATCTCCAGTAAACCGAATGACAGGTCGCGGGTTTGATTCCCGGGGCCGGAGCAATACCCAGCGTCTTGAATAAATAAGTTGGAAGGTACTTTGTACGTCTCCGGTGTAGCTTGTAAAACGTAAATTATGGCGGCTGGTTATGGTAATTTAACCTTACATGGGAATATTTGTTGGCTTCACTCCAGAGCTTCAAGTATAATGTAAGTGTCAGGGTGCAAAGAAAATCGTTTTTACAACTTGCCATTTGGGCAAGCTGAAGCTAGCATTTACTAGCCCATATGTCATTTCAACTAGCCCCAAAAGGTTTGATTTCACAGTTCTTCTGTTATTCCAATTCCTCAAGAAACATCACTTGCCTGTCGGGCAAGTTAAAAACAGAATTCACCAGCCCGATAGCAAAATCCACTAGCCCCGGGCTATGGAACACTACTTTCTTTGCACGCTGAGTGTACTTGGAACCTACTTTGAGTGTGAAGGGGTGAAATGTACCTACTTCAAGTTTACTTGGTGACCATGGAAACGTTCGTAGTCCGAAGAAGCCGAAGTTCGCCCTAAAGTATGGTCTACACCTCACTTGAGAACACACTTGACCAATGACAAATGGAAACCATGTGCACGATGTGCACGTGCAGCAGTCCCAAGATTCTTATGAACGGAGAGATTGATAGCTTTTATTACAAGTAATATACTGTATTGACAAGTGTGAAGCCATGTTTTCTACACAGCGACTTAAGATTTGCAAGTGCACTTGAATCAAGTGCTTACTTGAAACTAACTTCGCTTCTAGTGTGAAGCCAACAATTAAGGGTGGATTCATTTGCAACACAGGCGTAAAGGTGTCGCATCAGGGGTACCCAATGATAGTTTTCTGTAAAAAATATCTGTTCGGAGAAGCAAAAATTGCCTAGAAATTCCTATACCTTGAGGAAGGCTAAGAATTTCTAGATAACCGTTCCATTCATGTTTAATTTTGAAGCTTATCTAATAAATTCCCTACGATTTCCTGAAGGTTTGCGCATTTCACTACTCAGTTTAGCCATTTTTCGCAGAAAAAGGAAACCTAAAATTTTCGGATTCGAAAATGCGATGAAAAAAAGGAATCAGAAAAATTCCCACTTTCGTAAAACTTTAAATACCACCTAAAATTTTCGGGAAAATAATACTGAAGCCCTGGTAATTTCGAAAAGACTCAAGTTGCCCTAAGATGACCGAAGAGATGTGAATGTTGTAGCGCCGATTAGAATGTATTTCTAAAAAAACTAAAAGCACTCTGGATAGCCTAAAAAGTGTTTTCAATGTATTTGGGAGGAAACCGTCGTTGGGTGCCCCTGTCGCATTTGCCCGCTTGAATTTTTTTTGTGTTTGTAAGCCTATAAACAGTAAAAAATTCCAGCAGGCAAATGCGACACCTACACGAGTATGTTCCAAGAGAATCCACCCTAAATTTGAGTGAGAAATTCATTCTGATATTCGTAATGAAATGACGCTATCGTGAAAATGTCATTTCTGTTGTATCACCATTTTATCAGCTAAAGCAGCCATTTTTGCCATAGGCGCGAAAGAAATACTTATTTTTATATGTATTTGATTTTCATTCCGTGTCCGTCTACAGGCAGTGTTGTTAATTGGTGAACAGGGTTCAGCCAAAACTGTCATGATGAAAGGATACTGTAACAAATATGACCCGGAACAACATCTCGTCAAATCTGTTAACTTCTCATCTGCGACCACTCCAAACATGTTCCAGGTAAGTTTGAGTAACATTCGCATCTACCAGAAGAGTGTTTCACGCTATTGCCAGGAAGTTGGCTTTTGCTATTACTTCACTTATCACATTTATTCATACAGTAAGCTCAGGTATAAACGGACCAATAGCGCCAAGGACTGCGGCAGCCAATGGCACCCTCGTATAGGTGGTTTTCACGTGACGTCATCGCCGCCATGCTGGTGGACAGTAAACAAAAGATCGCTTATTAGCTCGTTTTGTTTGTCCACCAGCATTTGTTCATTTCACCATTGTTAATTGTGTCACCCAAGATTGCATGAAAACCACCTATATTGACGCAGTGCATTTCTCAACATTTGCTATCGAAATTACCCAAAGATAGTTTGAAAAGTCTTACTAGTATACAGTCTATTGTGAAATCCCTATTCTCCGCATTCGGATTGTTATAAGAAGACATTGTGTTGCTAAAAACTTGTCTTCAATAGATCTTATCCACGATACACGCCATCTTTGCATGCGCTTTAGGGCTGATGGGATAAAAGCAATGTCACGTGGTTTCTATGTCACGTGGTTTCTCAGGGGGCAAACAAGTGATAAACTCTTCCAATACAAGAAATCGCGGTCGAGTTTGTATATTCTAGACAAAAGAAAATGAAGAGCTTTTTATCTTGAAGACGCTAGTGGCAAGTTATTAGTGAAACTGTTCATTGTAACTTTATTTGGAAGCGATGGCGACCGTAGATGTCCGTTCAACATGTAATAATGACGTAAAACTTGTCAAAACTCGAACTGTACATGTTGAATGACTAATAAATAGTCGACTCGTTTTGTTAGAATAAACAAATTCGACCGCGATTACTCGTATTGGCAAATTTTATTCATTGTTTGCCCCCTGAGAGACCACGAGACATTGCTAATGGCCCATCGATCCTAAGGCGTATGCAAAGATGGCGGGTATCGTGAATAAGGTCTATTGTTAACGAGCAACATTTATATCTTGTTGCCTTAACCATATTTGGGGTTAACAGAAGTGCACTGTGCAGTTTGATTTTTCACCATATACTTCTCTTGTGGTTTCAAACAGCGTACTGTGGAGAGTTACGTGGATAAGCGAATGGGTACAACATACGGTCCACCAGCTGGCAAGAAAATGACAGTTTTTATTGACGACATCAACATGCCTGTGATCAACGAGTGGGGAGATCAGGTAAGTAGGAATTAATGTCGCTAATTAGACAAAGAAGGACTTTTTTGCTGTAAAATTCAAGCTAACGGACAAGCAAGCAAGATGATCAGTATATGATTCTGGGAAACTGTCCACCTACAGTCCGTACCCCTCCCGTAGCCCAGCCCAACATTTTTCCCTAAGTGAGAAGCAGCGCGATACATTAAATACAGTGGTCTGTTTTCTACCATTGGTGTTGCCCTCTCCACAAAACCGAAAACCTTTTTGATGTTGTAGAGAGGCTAAAACAAGAGTAAATGTATCCACCGGGACAAAAACAATTGGTGGTTTTGGAAAATGGCCAGAATGTGTTCTTCTCTATAAAAGTTAACCAAAAGGCGTCTAAAGATATAACGTATGAAACACGTTTTACGTCAACAAGTTATGTAGAGCCAAGGGAAATTTCTAAAGGGATTAAAATCATCTCAGGCCAATGTTGTGAATGATCACATCTTTTTCTCTATATTAGATTACGAACGAAATTGTCAGGCAAGTCATGGAAATGAAGGGGTTTTACAGCCTGGACAAACCTGGTGATTTCACCAGTATTGTTGACATACAGTTCGTGGCGGCCATGATCCAGCCAGGTGGAGGTCGCAACGACATTCCAAGCCGTCTGAAGCGCCAATTTACCATTCTCAATTGCACGCTGCCTGCCAATGCTTCCATCGATAAAATTTTCAGTTCAATCGGCTGTGGTTATTTCAATAACGAACGTGAATTTCCTCAAGAGGTCCAGAAAATGGTTAATCCTTTGGTTTCGTGTACACGAAAGTTGTGGCAGAAGACCAAGGTCAAGATGCTGCCTACACCAGCCAAGTTCCATTACATTTTCAATCTGAGAGATCTCAGTAGAATTTGGCAGGTACGACAACGTGGTAGACCCTCTGTTGATGCTCGATTCTTTTACTCTTGAGAGGCAGGAATTTTCAGTAGATTAAATTTCGTTACCCTGGATACCAGGATTTTTCTTACGCGTGGGGCGAAACCGCGAGAAAAAACGCGGAGTTATGTCTTATTTCTGCGCGGGTTACTATAAAGACTTGACCGATTCTAGAAACCGCGCGTGAAGTCTCTCGCACCCAGGTGAAAATTTCGTTACTACGGTTGTAAAAGTTAGTTTAAGCCTAGGGGGTGAGAACTGCCTTGCATTTCTCCGTAACTAAATATGAAAGCGACGAGTATAATCAGTTTTGAAATTAATGCAAACAACTCTTAATCCTCATGAAACTTTCATTCGTGAGGTGTTGATTTTGACTGTCGCGTTAAGAAAAATAATGGTATTTCAATAAAGAAAAAATGATAATGAGCACAGTGGCAATATTGTAGTAATATTGTGGCAAGTTGTAAAACATAGGAAGCAATAGCCAATTATTATTATCATGGTTTTTACCGCCACCCGATTAGCTCAATTGGATAAGCGCCGGTCTACCGAGCGCGAGACCGACACTTAGGGTCCTTAAATAACTGAGGAGAAAGTGCTACTTTGGTAGAGGCATCTTCAAACGAAAAGACTTTCTAGTCCTCTCGGATAAGGACGACCCTTGCACATACAAATTCGGTGTTAAGTTAAAGAACCCACACACTGTTCGTAAAGAGTAGGAGACGATGGTCTATCTCCACTGGGGCGAGGGACTGTTATAGGCCCGCAGTAATTGGCTCTAGTCGCGCAGTTGCGGTGACCCTGCCAAGAATTGGCGAACGTAAGTAAATAAATAGCAATAGCTATTTATAGCGGTCTCCTTCTGACACTCGTACACTACTTATATGACCTTAGGGGATGCTGACAGTGACTTCTGAAGTGGCTACGACTGCCAAGCTGTTCCTAAACCTGTGGAAACATGAGTGTAATCGCGTCATCGCTGATCGATTTACCAACCAGCAGGACAAGGACTGGTTTGAAAAGACTTTAAAGCAGGTTATAGAGGAAGATTTTGATGCTGAAACAGCAACTTTGTTAGACGCAGAGCCCTACTTTGTGGATTTCATGAGGGATCCTCCCGAGCCCACAGGTATGAAGTGTGTTCAGACTTAGCTGCCTGGAGTCGCGTGACCTCTTTATGCAAAAATTATGGGATATAACGTAATAGAGAAGAGAAGTGATGACGTCACAAACACTAAATTTGTGAAATTATGGGATAGGCTGGTATATCCAAAGAGAACAAGCCAGGAGAAAAATGTTCAGCTTTTGCCAAAAATCAGCCTGTTCGTGCACTTGGCGGGAGTTATAAGCATTATGTTCCGACGATTCCATATAAATCCCTCTAGAATAGGCCTGGATCGTAAACTTCGGGATCCAAGCCAATTTCAGAAGGATTCTTATGGAGTCATCAGAGCTTAAAGGTGTTTATATCTCCCCGCCAATTTGCATTAACAAGCTGATTTTTTGGCTTTTTTCATCTTGTTCTTTCTGAATATGCCATCCATTCTTATAATTTCACAAATTTGAATTTTTGGGAAGTTACTTTTCTCTTCTCTATACCCAGGACGGAAATGAGCATGAGGAAATTATCTAATGGACCAACGTGCGGGTGACTGACACATAAACGTAAAATTTTATGTGTTAGTATGTCTGGAAATTTAGAAGGGTTTGTATGGAAAAAAAATTACTGGAGCGAAAGGCGACCTTTTTCTTTGATATATAACCTTCTTTTGAAATGTCTTCTTTTCTTCTCTCCCTATTCCAATCTGTTAATCTGGTCTTCTCTTATTTCTAGTACTTCTTGTTCTTGTCGTCTTTCCTTTCTATGTCTTCAGTTCTTCCTGAAGGTAATAAAAAAGACAGGGACAAGAAAGCTACAAAAGAAAAAGGGCTGACAAAGACTACTTCTGGTGGGCCCAGGGGCCCAGGTAAACTTTACATAGCTTATCTTATTCTTCTTTCTCTTCGTCTTCTGTTCGACCGGTAATGGAGGCATCTTTATTTGAAGTCTATTTGCTTTCGACTTTGACTTGCCTTTTGTGTTCTTTTTTTCTAAGCTCATGAATGAAATCCTGACGTTTGAGCATTCGATGGAACTGAGTTTGTTTGAAATTTTCTGTTGTGGAATTTTACTGAAAGCTACCGAGCTTTAGCATGTTGTCCTTATCATCAGTCTTGTGACCTATCATTACTTGGCTCGCCTGAGCTATCTCTGTCAACGATATTCTTTATTTCTCTTATAATACCTTCGCGAGGTAGTCGATTATTGTTGTTGTTGTTGTTTTACATTTAATCATTATGAGTGAACGTTTCGTGGTGACTGTTTAAATAATAATGTCATTTGAGACTGGTAAAACGTAACAGCATTAAGAAGTGGCAGTCTGTGTAAAACAACTCTTTGCTCATTAACAACGTCTAGTTAGTTTTAGTGCATTGCGTGTATATTCAATGATTTTCAATAACCCTGGTTTCAAAGTGATACCAAGAAATAAATCTAACTGCAAATTGCTGTGACCAATACAAGTTTGACCAGTTTAGAATTTCACTGTACCCGTTTAACCTGCTTTAGGAGAAGAGCCTGAAGATGCAGACCTGGAGGCGCCAAAGGTGTATGAACTTGTAGAGACGCTGGAAATTCTTAAAGAACGTCTTGGCACATTCATGGTCCAGTACAATGAAATTGTCCGAGGAGGCAATATGGACCTTGTCTTCTTCAAGGTATGACTGCAGAGTTGACTATAGAGGATAACTGGCTGTTTTTTTGGCCATGTGCAATGCGCTTAAAACGGATTCACCTACGGATAAGTTTTCATTCGCGTACTTGCGCTTATAATCGCCTTCATGGTGATCGTCAATTTGCCTTTTCGCCAGAAAATAGTTTTGATCCTTGTTCGCAGATATGGATGAGAAAGAATCGACCGAAATTTTTTGAGTTAGTGCCCCTGTGAAGATAGGGTTGTTTTCGCAGACTTTTAGTACGGAGATGAGGGGATTCGGCCGCTTTCAATAAAACACTTCCCAAAGTATTTTCCTAACTCAGTATTGCAAGGTGTGTCAGTAAACGTAGAGGGACCTGAATTTTTTGATACCTTATTATACCTTCCATCAAAAGAAGGAATCCTCGACTGTAAGTAGGTACGAAAGGAGGCTAAGCAAGTTAGTTGAAGTTGGCACAAAGATGAATGTAGGCTGATGTTTGTTCTCTCTTCCCCATTTCTTATCCGTGATTGTTTACAGTGAATTTTGCCTTTAGGATGCTATGGTACATCTTGTCAAGATTTCGCGTATTATTCGCACCCCTCGAGGCAACGCCCTGTTGGTAGGTGTAGGAGGCTCCGGAAAGCAGAGTTTGACAAGACTGGCTTCGTTCATCGCCGGATACGACATTTTTCAGATTACTCTCTCAAGGTATATTTAAAAAATTTACTCTCTGGATGCATATAAACGATAACATAGCCAAGGTGAATCTACAGTATCTATACCATTTTGGTTATTCAATAATTATTATTTAATTTACCTTGCGGTTGGATCATTTTCGATCAACATTACTTTTACTGTGTTGGAAAAATGCTCAGAACTATCTGCTTTTCATCCGGCTGAGTAAGACTTAGGGGTTTGACCATAATATGCCAAAGGATTCATCTGTGCTCTGAGGTATTAAAAATATCTTTGTAAAAGGTACGTTTTGGTGTTCTGTGTGGTGGATTCCAGAAGAATGCGTAGAGCTCAGCTGGCATAACATATGCACCTTACCACACTAGGCTTACACTGTAACCACGGTTCGTTTTTGTGAGTGCCTTGTTGTCTTTTACTCCCTCAGTGTAATGAGCCGCTCCTTCGCCCTTGTAAATGCCTTGTTTTTATATGCGCATTTACTAAGTATTTCAAGTCGATTAATTAGTCCACTCCCTTGTCGCCAGAACAAATTCAAGTGAACAAATCTTCTTGTGAAAGACCGTCTTCATTCTTTATTCATGTTGTTAATGTTTTCTTGCACAGGTCGTACAATGTCTCTAACTTGATGGAGGATCTAAAAGTACTGTACAGGACTGCTGGACACCGAGGAAAGGGAATCACATTTATTTTCACAGATAATGAAATCAAGGATGAGGGATTTTTGGAGTACATGAACAATGTCATAGCTTCAGGAGAGGTGCGGTATCACTGTCTGCAATTAGTAAAATCCTACTAGCGGTCTATTATCAATGCTGCGATTGATTGATTGAGCTACTACTAGGCTACATGTTTAGCGACAAGCGCCGGCTTTGAAAACCAAAACAATAGCGGCTGAATCGCGTTTTGCTAGCTAAAATTGTTTTCAGTTGTCTCCATATTTTCGACGAAATAGTTGGATTTTACTAACACAATTATTGCTCTCGCCCTCATGGGCTATTTACTCAGAGCCCATTCGGGCTCGAGGAATAATTGGTAATTACTACAGTGAACAGTTTATAGTCAAGCGTACATCCCAAGATTAGATTAATGAATGTGAAGTTGAATCCGTTAAGAATTTTAGACTTCAGAGTCATCTCTGTATTCCTGCATGCCTAACAAGCTATACCATGTTTACCAAAAAAGTAAACCTTTCTTTTTTGATTGGCTAAAAAAAAGTGGCAACTGATACTTCGATTAGCAACAAGTTGAAGTCAATAACAGCTACAGATCCCTTAATTAGTTATAGATTTGTACAGTCTTGCAGACAAAGCCCTGTGGCCGTTAGAAGTCAGTCTTATTCTAATAGTGTAAAAAATATTTGTCATCCAGTCTGTCAGTACTTGTTCAGTGGTTGTTGTTGTCTTCGGTAGGTCTCCAATCTGTTTGCGCGAGATGAGATTGATGAAATTACCCAGGACCTGATCAGTGTGATGAAGGCCGAGTATCCAAGGAGACCACCGACCAATGAGAATCTGTACGAGTATTTCATCACACGCGTCAAGAACAACCTCCACGTTGTACTTTGTTTTTCACCGGTAAGCAACCATTTCCTCCTTTCCTTTTCTGTGGTTTACGACAAGTTTCAAATTCTAAAGTGCAAACTCTTGCAAAGAAAAGAGAGATCAGAAGTCATCTTTGTGGGCTGTGATTGAATTCAGATCTCTGGCTCCATTGTTTGTTGCCATGGTAGCGTAAGACTTACCTTATTATAGGAACTGAAGGCTTGTGTTAATTACGGTATTTGAAATTGACGCGACTTAAATTAACGGGAATTGAAGGAAAAGTTAATTTCAAATAAAGGAAATTAACATGAAAGAGAGCGAAACATTTCAAGCTGAGTCAAAGAAAACAAGAAGAAACAAAACTTGTTGAGACAACCGCAACAAGTAATTGTAATCCGTCTTAATCTTCTTCACGTTTTTCCATCCGTGCCTTCTAATGTATTGGCTGTGTTACCTATACCTATTTTTAATATTCTGAGCTGTTGTTATTATTATTAATATTATTATTATTATTATTATTTTTATTATTACTGTTTGAATTTTGATGAATTTCGTGACACAGCTCCTTTAAATTAACGTGAATAATTTATGAAGGTTTTATTTCCCACAGTAAGGTAATCTATAGAGGGCGTCACAAAGCTCTCAAAACGAGTTGTTTAATTAGGTAACGAAACAAGAGATGAATGACTCAGGCAATGTTCTTTGCCCTAAAAACAGTAGCAAGAGTGTTTTCAAAGGCCAATGAAAATAGAGCTTCCTGGGAGCTTCGTTGCTCTAGATCTATAGCTTGGCTTTCACTTCAATGTACGTGTCTTTGAAAGGGGCCTAAAAAGAAATCGTTCACTCCTCTTTTGAACTAAGAAAAGACAAAATTATCCCACTCCAAAAACAGTAAGTGTGCAAAAAACTATATAGTGAGATGAATTAGCTTAAACACGCAAAAATAGACCGAGCATTAGAGCGTTACTTTTAATAAAGCAGTCGCCCTCCCTTCTCCTCCCCTCCCCACCCTCCGTAACCCCGTCCTGTACTTCCTTAGTAATCTGAAACTCTAATCTAATATTTCTAGGTGGGCGAGAAGTTCCGAAATCGTTCCCTTAAGTTTCCTGGATTGTTCAGTGGATGTACGATGGACTGGTTTAGCCGCTGGCCTAAAGATGCGTTGATTGCAGTTGCCTCTCACTTTTTGTCTTCATTTGACATCGTCTGCTCCCCAGAGACAAAGGCCGCTGTTGTCAACACAATGGGAGTTATTCAGGTAAGTGACGTAGTTAGTTTGTTAATGGAAATATATGAAATGACTCATATTTTGAACTGCGGATAAAGATATGAAAATGAAAATGATCCCCAAATTTGAATAAAAAACCTAAGCGGTTGA
Organism: Porites lutea; assembly: GCF_958299795.1. NCBI lineage: Eukaryota > Metazoa > Cnidaria > Anthozoa > Scleractinia > Poritidae > Porites > Porites lutea. The sequence continues at coordinate 50,324,766 of NC_133201.1, read as the reverse complement.
AAAAGAACTAGGAGAACCTGAAGTGAAAAAATTCAACTGCGAGGATCATTTCCACTTTCATATATTTATCTGAAGTTTAACATATGATTCATTTCACATATTTTCATTCATGTCATTTCGACCATCGGCTATATCACGAACTCACAATGGCTTGCTCTCCAGTCGGCTTGATTAGCTTTAGTTAATGGCCCGGTCATCGCGAATTTCAGGATTCGATTCCCGGTCAATCCTGAATTTTTCAGGTTCTTTTTTAACCTGTTAGGTAGGTATTGAGTTAGTTTTGAGTTAGTTTTTTCAAAGAATGTATTTAGGTTAAAAGGTAAAGAGTCCTTATTTTAAGTCGTTACCTCGTAAAAGTCATCATTTAGTTGACAAACCCGAGGCTAACTGTGCTTTAGTTCCCTTTTAATTCCCACCCCCACCGACCCCGCCCCTCTCCCCTCTTCATCAGTGCTCCGCCATTATACGGGTTTTGAAATTTACTTAAATTTACACAGAAAAGAAAGAAGTCGAAACAGGGATTTGAGGTCACATCTGGGAATCAAGAATTGAACTAGGGACTTCTTGCACAGACGCCTACGCACTAACCTTGGTTACTTAAGAAATTCCCCTTTTTCCTTCCAGGACAACGTTGCAGAAACCTGCGTTCAGTACTTTGAGCGTTTTCGACGTCAGACCCACGTTACACCCAAATCGTACCTCTCTTTCATCGGTGGTTACAAGACCATTTACACGATGCAGCACGAAGCCATTGGTCTCCTGGCTAAGCGTATGAACACTGGTCTGGCCAAGCTCGTGGAAGCTAGTGAATCGGTGGCGAAGCTTTCGGAAGAGTTGGTGGTGAAAGAGAAGGAGCTTGCCGTAGCCTCAAAGAAAGCTGACGTTGTGCTTCAGGAGGTGACAGTTAGCGCTACAGCTGCCGAAAAGGTGAAGTCCCAGGTGCAGAAAGTCAAGGACAAGGCGCAAGCGATTGTGGACGAAATTGCGGTGAGTTTAACTCTCCCTTTCTCAAAACTTCTAGTAAAAAATATTTAAAAATATATTTATTTTCCTTTCTGAGTAAAAAAAATGTGTGGGACAAGCTCTGAAGAGCTGAAAAAAGCGCATAAACATTTGCTTGGTTCTCACCCTCTCTCCTAAGCTGCCCCGAATGACTGATTGGTCTATGTTCTGTCAATTATTTTAAAATTTTGTCCAACCTTGCGAACTATACTTGACCTTAACACTTTTATGAAAAAATCATAAATACCGTTAATCCTCTTTTAAGCCCTCCCTTTCAAACAAGCCCCCCCCCTCTCTAACCCCCCCCCCCCCTCTTATTATTATTCACTGATAAATGACAGACTGTGTTAATCAATCGCGACTGTCAGGAGTCTATTGCGACTGTAAAAGTTTCTGTGGACTGATCCAGGATGGTTTATTCACCAGCTTGAAGGTCGGATTTGTTTTTGATCCTCAGCTGCATGACCTCCAACGTCTTGTGCTTTCGCTTTTTCCAGTTTACATTCTTGTTCGTTTTGGAGAGCTGATACCATCTTCTTTACTAAATTGAATAAGCCCCCATCTCAAATAAGCCCTCCTGTCTTTATCAAGCCCCCCTTACATGTGTTTGAAACCAATGAACCCCGGGGGTCTTGATAGAGGGTTTACGGTAAATGAATAAATAAATACAATTACTCAGGGTTGATGGTGAGAACCAGTACGATACACTAAACATACTATTTTTCGACCAATAGGAAGACAAAGCAGTTGCAGAGGAAAAGCTTGAGGCTGCTAAACCTGCGTTGGAAGAAGCAGAAGCCGCGTTGCAGACCATCAAACCTGCGCACATTGCTACAGTCAGAAAACTGGCCAAGCCACCTCACCTGATCATGCGCATTATGGACTGTGTGTTGCTGCTGTTCTTTAGAAAGGTTGATCCCGTCACAGCCGATCCTGAGAGGCCCTGCTGTAAACCTTCATGGGGCGAGTCTCTTAAAATGATGAGTGGCGGTGGCTTCTTGAACAACTTGCTCACTTTCGCAAAGGTAACTCGATTAACACTTCGTCAGTATGTAAACATTACTTCCCGAATAATCAATGATTCTTGAAGATATGCAGCAGAAAAGTTTGAAAAATATTGCATTCCGGAGCCTGTCTTGTAGAAACTCTAAGTGAAGGAAGTTTGAAAAATATTATTATATTCACGATCACATTTCGACACCCTCTTTGTACCAGTGATGTCTTTGCTGTTCTTTTCATCAGATATTTTTTATTTTTAAACCGTAGTTCACAGGTATGATCCTATGTATTCACACAGTAGTCTCTTCAAAATTTTTCAGTTCTGTTGCCCGTTTGTCCCGAATGTTGTTTACAAAACTTCCCTTCGAGGGGAAACCTCGGTTGGAGCTTGTTGTCTTAATTATTTAATAAAATGACGTTTATCCCGTTTGTGTACTAGGATTCCATCAATGAGGAAACGGTTGAGCTGCTAATGCCATATTTAGAAATGGAGGACTATACTATGGAGAACGCCAAGAAGGTTTGTGGTGACGTGGCTGGTCTGGCATCTTGGACCAGAGCTATGGCATTCTTCTATGGTGTTAACAAAGAAGTTCTTCCTCTCAAGGTACAGTGTTTTGCCGTTTTGATTTATGGTCAAGCTGCAGAAGCTATAGACCAGGAGACGAACTTAGTTCACACACCAATTGCTATTTCCCAGAAGACATGTAGGAAGCTAAAGCATTCTTTAGTGGTATTTGTTTTAAATAGGGGCCGATAACGCCCATTTCCCTTTCGTAAACTTTTGTTGCCTTTTTTAAGGGTCGATGCAACCATTGGTAACCAAGCCTTAGAAACTCTAAAAAATTCGAGTTTCTTTTGTCCCTTCCATGCACGTAGACATCAAAAGGCTGCCACAGGTTACACCGTTAGAAGTGGGCCGGCCAACTGTTAGCAGGCAGAACTTCAGTATATGTAACGTGAGAAAACAAGCGATGATTCGCGACGCCACTGGTGGTTTCCCTGCGAAATGACGTTTGAGAAACGAGCCCAGAAATTCCGTACTGATGACGTGCACAAGGTAGATTTGGGTAGAGCTTCTGATTGGTTGGAATTTTGCTTCATCCAAGCGAAAGTAGTAACCAGATCTGGTTAGTGACACGTCATCAGTGGAATTTCTTCAGTCGTTTTTCAGACCTCATTTCGCGGGGAAACCAGTGGTAGCGTCGCGAATCATCGGTTGTTTTATCAGGCTACAATATATGAACATTTTTAAACTTTTTCTATCCTCAGGCCAATCTGATAATACAAGAAGCACGTTTACAAAAAGCAACTAGCGAGCTTAATGAAGCGCAAGCACAGTTGGACGAAAAACAGCGTGAGCTGGATTTGGTACAGGCAAAATACGATCAGGCAATGCGTGACAAGCAAACACTGGTTGATGACGCTGAAGCGTGCAGGAGAAAGATGGCGAATGCTACGGCGCTGATCGATGGACTGGGTGGTGAGAAGACCAGGTGGACTGAGCAGAGCAAGAAGTTTGATCAACAGATTCAGAGGTTTGAATCGTTTGTTAATTCTGGTTTTATTCCTCGCCCTGATATTCTCCTTTTCAGTCAGGGGCCGGGAAGCATTGCATGATTCCGGCCCGAGCGGCTGCGAAGAAGACTATCGTCCTGAACGACCTATACAGCGTCTGGTAGACTAAAGTACAAGTAAATGGACAATTATAATTAAATTATTTTCGCCTGTTTGAACCAAAGCCCTACGCAGGTTTCAGGGTCCGTTTTCAAAATGCTTCGAACAAAATATTCCGTGCTTGCTCCGAGCTATCATGAATCATTATTCTAGGGCAAGGAATGAAAAAATAACCTCTGGCACTCAGGGTAACAGTAGACTAGGCTACCAGAGCCAGTAAATTGCAATACAACTGCGGCTTAGTTAATCAGCTGATCACCTTGCCTGTCCGGCCAAAGACTTTTTACAAAAAAGTAGGGTATTTACAGTCGTTAAGTTGAGACACGAGGCATACAAGAGAAGCAGTCTTTTTCTGTGTACGCATATGCTTTTGGATCCTTATAGTTGATTTTATATTCGAACACTGCAACACGAACCTTTTTACCTCGTTTTCTAGTCGTAATTGGGCGCCGGGAGCTGTTCTAGCACTGTTTCAAAAGACTTCTGTTGTGGAGCGTACCACAAAAAAAAATGATCAGTTACGCTTGCGGGATAACTTTCATACCATTTGTCTTTCAGGTTGGTCGGTGATGTGCTGTTGGCCACAGGCTTCTTATCCTACTCTGGCCCATTCAACCAATCGTTTAGGAATCTACTGCTGGATAACTGGAAAAAAGAAATGAGAAAAGTGAAGATTCCTTTCTCGGAGGTAATAATAAAATAATGTTGACCTATCTTTTTTTTCTCTAGTCGTGCACCAGCCGTTCCCGCAATTATTTTTGAATGTTCAGTCCTAACCTTCGCTGCCTCGGGATTCGTAAGTTTGTGTTACGTGAAAGAGATGCATTAAAATGCGGACACGCTCGTGTTGCCTTTGAGGACCGGCGGAACTATTGTATTTTCTTTTGAAGAAGGTGTGATCTAAGGGTTGGTTTTGTGTACACTCAACTGGAATGTTACCTTATATATTTTTTTTCTTTTAAGGATTTGAACTTGGTGAACATGCTAACAGATGCTGCAACAATCGGCGAGTGGGCTCTGCAGGGCCTTCCAAGTGATGAGTTGTCAGTTCAGAACGGTATTATCGTCACCAAGGCTTCACGTTATCCTCTTCTTATTGATCCTCAGGTATGATATATGTCAACTGAACCACGGGATATTTGCCTCTTTCAGTGACTTAAGGTGGATTTCCACTTTCGCGGTACGCACGTAAAAATTACGCAACAGTGGAAATCAACTCTTAGGCCTAGGCCAAACGTCGAACTTTTCATGAGACGAACCAAACTTAGTGAGTCAAGGTGATGAAAAGTTCGACGTCTGGCTCAGTTAAGTTCGTCTGAATGAGTTTGGATCGTCCAGCAGATGGATAGAACGCCTGGAAATAGTCTCCGGGACAAACGTCGATCTTCACATGCGACGAACTAAACTAATAAATTAAAAATTTGTATGATAATGTATATTTAGCCTCCTTCAGGAGAAAATTTTTTTTTTTGGTCTGATTCAGTTGATTGGTTCGACGCGTCGTAAGTTCGACGTCTGACCCAACAGACGAACTGAACTTAATTTAGGTCGACTCAAATTATAGTTTAATCCGTCTGGTGAAAAGTTCCACGTTTGGCCCAGGCCTTAACTTCTCAAGGTCACACTTTGCTGGTCAAATTAATGAAGATGAATTTGTGCGGACGGTTTTCAAAACACGATAAGATTTCTCAAAATCTAAAGTGGATTTGTTGCAATGTCTTCGCTCTCAACGTTTAGCACTCTTTCTAGTTGAATAAATACTGTTGCAGGTCTTAGTTTTAACCTCCTTATACCAACGTCTCTTAGTAGCCTAAGAAATCTGCATGCATGGTAAGACGTTACATCTTTTTAAACAGGGACCTTTGGCCCCCGGACAGTAACAGAGAGATGTGACCCTTCAAAAGTTCTGAAAAACAGAAAAGGATAAAAAGAGCACATGGTAACTTATTGCTAAATTAGTCATTTTTGGTTTTGCGCAGGGCCAAGGAAAAGCCTGGATTCGAAAGAAAGAAGGACCTAACGAGCTACAGGTAGGACTCTTCAATTGATTTTGTTGTTTCAAATATAAAGCGCCTATCATGGTTTCACTGATTTGAATGTCAGTTAACCAAACTGCCGATAGTATAGATCAACACAGCTTAAGTTACTTATCTCATCTTCATATTGTACTGTTAAAAAAGGGCTTGCAAAATTGTAGAACAGGTAACTTGAAAATCGCCTATTTTGTGGAGAATTAAAAGTGGCGATAGTTCAGTGGCTTGAATAACCAGCGTTTTTACTGATATTTTTTTTGCTTTCAGATATATCTTAAGGCCAATAATCCCATTTTTATCTCCTTATTTAGTTTTGCCGCCGCGAAACCATGCTTCTTGACAAATGTATTAAAAGTTTTATGTAAATTATTGTGTTGTCCAGACCTTTTTTGCATTGATCAAAACGTTGATTGTGTTCCATTTTAGATCACAGCTTTGAACCACAAGTATTTCCGAACACATTTGGAAGATTCGCTCTCCTTAGGAAGGCCGCTGATCATAGAAGATGTCGGCGAAGAACTGGACCCGGCGCTTGACAACGTGTTGGAGAAGAACTTTATCAAGTCTGGAAAGACGTTCAAGGTAAGATATGCCTTCACTCGCGACAGCGTTGCTTCTGAAGCAAGACAGTTGTCTTCCAGGCCCCAGTTGTTGAAAAGGTGGATAACGCTATCCATCGGATAAATCTCTATCCACTGGATAGCGCAATTGGTTTCCCTAATACTTATCCACTCGATAGTGATTTATCCGATGAATAGCGCTATCCATCTTTTGAACAACCGGGGCCAGATAAAGATCGCATGATTTTTCTGCACTGTAAACCACAAACGAAAGTGGTCATTCTGGCCAACCAATTAAACTAATCGAGCAGTATTCGAAGAAAGTTTTAAGTCATTAAGTTTCAAGTTTATTAAACACTTAGGATACAAATAACCATTGATCCTTACCCGCAAAATAGCCTAGCCAATCGATGCGGGAAGGAAAAGTCTCAAAGTAAAAAAAGTACAATAACAGAGTTGAAACATCACAATAAAGAAAACAGATACACGAACATCAACTTTTGAGTTCTTCGCTTTTCCAAACATTATTATAAAATTATTTCAACCCAACGTGAAGAGCTTACATGAACAAGTCAACTCGCTCAGAGCGCATGAACTCCGCACGCGGACGCACGCGAAAAGGTACACGACACTGGTTCCATAAGTGGGCCGGAGTACTAAAAAATCCGGGCATGGGAATCTTATTCAGATAAAGAACCTGAGTTAAAATTTGGGAATTTGTTGTCCATTATGCAGACCTTATTATTCACGATACCCGCCATCTTTTCACGCGCTTAAGGACTAATGGGGTAGAAGCAATGCCACGTGGTTTCTCAGGGGGCAAAAATGGAAAAATGTCAATGCAAGAAATCGTCGTCGAGTTTGTTTATTCTAGACAAAAGAAAATGAAGAACTTCTTTTTATCTTTATCCCACCGATCCTAAAGCGCATGCAAAGATGGTGGGTATCGTGAATAAGGCCTATATCACCGACGTCTTTCTACTGGCGTCACTAGCCATCTTCATGAGGGCAGAAGGTCGTCAGCTCTTGGTGCCACACGGGTGGTACCCTCGCACAGTCTTGAAAAGTCCTTGAATTTTAGGTGGAGTTCTTGAAAAGTCCTTAAATTTCTTTGCTACTCCTTGAAAAGTCCTTTAATTTTTTTTTAATTCTTTTGGGTTCTCGAAGACAGATTATAAATCATAGCCCAGAGAAGTTATAGGTGATTAACATAAAGCGTGTTGTACATTTAAGACAAGTGAACTGAACAATGTAAAGAAGCTTGTGGAGCAAACAGTTCAAAACCCGTTAGCTTGGACTGGCAATGTGCATTTATGTACAAATCTGTGATTCAGATTCTTGGAAGGTGGTCCTTGAAAAGTCTTTAATGACTGCAATTTTTTGTATGAACTCTGCCAAAGCCTCTTGATCAACAAATTACCAAAGCAATCTCGAAATAATAAAATTAATGCAAAACCCGTTTAATTTTTGTTGCAGTCACTATTTACTGTTTATCTGTTAGGTCAAAGTGGGTGACAAGGAAGTTGACGTTATGGATGGCTTCCGGTTGTACGTTACAACTAAGCTTGGTAACCCTTCCTACACTCCTGAAGTAAGTGCCAAGACTTCTATAATCGACTTCACCGTAACAATGAGCGGCCTGGAAGATCAGCTACTGGGAAGAGTAATCTTAACAGAGAAGCAGGTAACATGTCTGTTTTTGAGTCGAATATGCAGGGATTAATGCAGAAACTTGCAATGTTAAAAGTCATGTGACTAGTAATTACTCTACAATTTTGCGTCTCTGATTGACAAGTAGTAAGATAAATCGACGGTCGATAAGCGACCAGGATTCCTAATATAAAAAAATAGAAAGCTGTATTTAGCATGTAAATATTTTTGTTTACATTTTTTGAATGAATGCTGTTTCACAGCGGGCATTATTTTGAGATCAAGCATAGATTGTTGGCCAGTGACATTTTGTACGGATGAAATGTTATCGTATGAAATGTGCGTCGCGCCTAGTTGTAGGCGTTGTAGGGGAGCGTGGTTTTCGCAGAAAAAAAAAAGAAATCTCAGCCCTAATGAATTAAACATATTAGTGCACCAGAAGCGTACATCTTGAACCTTAAAATATACTCTGATTTCAGATTATCAACTTCAAATTCAGTGCAGCAGTTTAGTTAAGCTAGTTTTCGTTGTTTAGGAATTAGAGGCTGAGCGCACCAAGTTGATGGAAGAAGTGACTGCAAACAAACGAAAAATGAAAGACTTGGAAGACAACTTGCTGTACAGACTGACTAGTACCCAGGGCTCTCTTGTCGAAGATGAGTCGTTGATCCAGGTTCTCAGCGTCACCAAGACAACATCAGAGGAAGTCAGTGAAAAGCTATTGGTTGCCGCAGAAACGGAATTAAAGATCAACACTGCTCGAGAAGAGTATCGACCCGGTTAGTACAGAATTGCCAGAGCTGTTTATTCAGCCAGATCTATTCCTCCAGTTTATGATTTTTCCACACTCTCTCATAAGGCAGCTTTATGTTTTAAGCGATTTCTGACTATTCAAATGGAAGTTACTATGCAGTTATTGCCTACTGTGGTGCTGTTTATCATGCTTGAAAAGGTGCTTCTAACTATTGTTTGGGTGTGATATCCAATTTTTGCATTAAAACGCGAAAATACTTTTAAGCTCTTACTCCTTGTAGTGTAGATTAAGCAGTGCAAGGTGGTTCCAACATGCGTTGTCATAACATTCTGATCCATCATCTTAAGCAGCTCGTTTTTCTTTTCTCTTTCTTTCATTCGTTTTTTTTTTTTTAATTTTCAAATTCTTTTAGTTTACGCTCGTCACTGTTAGAGCTGAAGATCAAAAAAAGTGCTACCATTTTCATATCATTTTCTTGTAGTCTCTGTACATGTAGGAAAATTGCTGTTTCCTTTT
>NC_133201.1:50298075-50310575 GCF_958299795.1 Porites lutea | reverse complement strand
ATCAAACGCAGTTATTTGCAATCATTTCTCAATTATTTGTTCGTCCATCTCAGACTGTCGAGCCATCTCCATGGGTCAAGGTCAAGAGGTACATGCGCGAAGATTGCTGTCTCAGTTTATGAACGAGGGAGGCTGGGTGCTACTGCAGAACTGTCACCTGGGACTCAACTTTATGGACGAGTTATTAGAAACGGTAGGAGAAAACATTTAATTTTTTTACGGCAGCGATAATTTGCCTTACATCGGTTTGCCTAGAATAGTATCCTCGCTTACCCTAACAGTGATGCTTGGATAAGTTCGTCTCGATATATTTATCCATTCCAATAACCTCTAGATTGAGTTTCAACAGTTATTGTATCGATAGGCTCGTTAATCGTTTGTCTCACGATAGGCAATTTGTTTGTGATATCGATAGTGTTTTTGTGTGCGTAATGTTAACCATAAGCTTGCTGTTCTCACATAGACACTTTGCATTTGAACTCGATAATGATTTCGAGTGCCTAATGCTGGTCTTCATAAGGCGATGGTGCTGATTTACTGGGCGGGAAAATTAGTAACACTATGGTTACTTGTGATTGTTGCATAATGCACCTTGTTTACCGTTCGAAATTTTGCATAACCATTGCTTCTATTTTCTCCTGGGTATTACAGTCGTCCCAAGAGAAATCGAAGTCAGTTGTTGTGCAAAACTTTGGAGGGTAACAAGGTGCCTTATGGTTTATGTGAAAATGATGAGTTGCGAACCTCACTCATGCTTGCATTGGTGTTTTCCGTCCTAAGCATTGTTGGCATGGTTAGTCCCGCTCAGGAAATCGACGTTATTAGAGAGTTTAACCTTTACGTAAACGCCGAACGGCAAACTTCAGATTCAAGTTGAGAATTTCTCAAAATAGAAAATGAGCAGATAAAAACACCTTAGAAAATTCTTTTGGATATTCTAAAAAAATTGCGTGAAATTACTAATTTATGTGTAGAAATAATGAACAGTAGGCGAGGGGAAACTTGGTCACGTGGTACAAATTCGCGTTTGCCGTTTGACGTAAACGTGATGCTTAACCTCTCCATTGTCCTTGTTATTTATTTTGCAGATTACGTCAACTGAGAATGTTAATGAGAAGTTCCGTCTGTGGATAACAACTGAGGTTCATCCTAAGTTCCCCATCACTCTTCTGCAGTCGTCTATCAAGTTTACCAACGAACCTCCGCAAGGCATTAAAGCGGGTCTGAAGAGAACCTACGCTGGCATCACACAGGTCTGTAGTTAAAAATCATGGACGTGTCGCGCGAATGGCGCCGATATTTCGGGTACAATACTTGTACATCGACAGCCTCACATTCAGGTTAAAAATAATTTGACTAGGAAACAATCAGACGAGGCTCAATATGTATCAGACAATGTGAGACTAGGGTATCATTTATGCAGTGTCTACGGGTGCTGCCATCAATTGTATACCAAAGTAATTTTTAATAACAAAGACTGGGGGCAAACCAGTTGGCTATTTATAAGCAAGGCCGAGGATGTGAACTTGGGACTACTGACAAACAAATCCAGCTAGTGGTCAGGGCGAGACTTTAATTCAAGACGTCCAAATGGCAAAGTCGGTATTTTGACCTCTCTGCCATACTGCCTCATGTGTGGTGATTGATATTTTCCCCCTCGTTGCTTTACTTGACTACCTGGGAAGAATCTCGCCACTTTCCCACCAAGTCATATGTAAACTCTCACCAGCCATGACTTGCTTAGCGTCAATATTTCCTTGTAATCAAGACTGTGTGCCTGTTTTGTAAACAGTAATGGACTGATCACCAGGGATTTCGTTAAACAATGCTTGAATTAAAATTGTTTTTGTATATTGTTTATCCTTAGGATCAACTTGATGTCACAAACATGCCCCAGTGGAAGCCCATGCTGTACGCTACAGCTTTCCTACACACCATTGTACAAGAGCGTCGTAAGTTTGGTCCTTTAGGATGGAATATTCCTTATGAGTTCAACTCTGCTGATTTAACAGCTTCTGTGCAGTTTATTCAGAACCATCTGGATGATATCGACCCCAAAGCGGTAAGTGTTTTGCACCAAGCGTTGCTTGAAAAAAGCATGAAGAAAGCCGTTGACAGTTCGTTGCAAATTTGAACTCGATTTGAGTTTAATGTTTATTTATCTTTCATTTTTTCCCATTAATTTCATTATGAGCTTCTGTAGGTAAATCTAGCTGGATGTTTGATATTGTTACCGCCAAATAGGATTGCCACCAGATAGAGTGAAACAAAACGATAACTTCTTAAAGCATTAAGAGAAGGTATAAACAACAAAGCAAACATAAAATAAGAAGGCACTAATGGACGAACTCGAAAAAGAATTACACGGATTGATTTGAGGTTTTCGGAGACTCGTTGGGCTAACAGTTTTTCAAAGTTCATTTGTGTTTTTTGTAACGTTTGATAATGTTCTGGTGAGACAAACTTGTTTATTTAAAGCTGTAATTTTGCCATTTATAAGTAGTTTTCTTCGGTAACTACATGTTCCTTAGCGAAAGACGACGCGTAGCTGGCAACATTACTTCTATAAGCCAGAAAGAGTGATCAGCATCAAATTTCACCTTATTAAGATCAATGCTTAATATCTGCATCAATACGGGCAAATCACAAGAATTAAAGACATGATCACAGATCATCTGTCCAGTTATTGATACTTTAGGAACTTCTCCCCGCTACTTCTATAGTAAACGTATAGGGGCGACAAATGAGAATTTGAGTTTTGATATTAAGTTTTGAAGGGTAAACAAAAGAATCTAGACAGCCGCGTCACAGCTTCTTTAAACAAATTCACCTTTTCTCCTTCCAGGGCGTGTCGTGGGTAACAGTACATTACATGCTTGGTGAAGTCCAATATGGTGGGCGTGTCACTGATGACTTTGACAAACGCTTACTCAACACTTACGCACGAGTATGGTTCAGTCAGGAAATGTTTAAAGACACATTTAAGTTCTACCAAGGATACAATATCCCTCGCTGTGCACAGATCGCTGATTTTAAGGCTCACATTGATGAAATGCCAATGTCAGATACGCCAGAGGTAGGGTAACGGAAACCCTTTCTTTATCTTATGATTATGTGGCCCACCGTGGGTTAAATCTGCAACTAATGCAGTTCAGCGTGATGAGACCATTTTAGCAGGACTTTAAACTGAACTGCTCCCAACTATAACAAAGGCTCTAAGATATTGCTTCAGGAATAGTAATTATTTCTTAACTGAAGAGGTACACCGCCAGTGTATAATAAGATCATGCTCTATCTAAATTTCTGTATGCCTCTCACGAGCAGGAATTCTTCTTTTCCCTATTTCAAAAAAAAAATATACAACCTGACTATTTCCCGACTTCATGAAAAAGACACGAAAAAAGCTCAATCGTAGATCAGCCCCATGGCAATAGTTTCCTACAATTTTTTTACAACTATCGTAAAATTAGTCTTTCAAATTCATAGAGAAAAAGCAAGAAAGTGGTTAAGGAATGCGTTTAAATCCTGTCAAATACTGCTGAGAGTAAGGCTATGATATTCTAGGAAATAAGTTATTAACACACCGCGCCCGATCAGAATAAAGTAGCAATTTGTGTTTTACTAAGTTTGTAACCCTCATATTTTTAACACTCGTATTTTCAAACTTGATATAACCCACGTGATCATGTATTAAACTTTTCCCATTTCCATACAAATGCTAACTCGATATCTTAAACTGTCCTTACTTTTTTCAGGTTTTTGGTCTTCACCCGAACGCTGATATAACATACCAAACGAAGACCACTTCAGACGTGTTGGAAACAATTGTGAATATCCAACCGAAAGACAGCGCTGGAGGATCAGGAGAAACTCGTGAATCACTTGTAGCGCGTCAAGCCACTGAAATGTTGGATAAGCTACCGCCGGATTACGTTCCTTTCGAGGTCAGGCACTTTCCCTGGAATATTACTTATCTTGTGCTATCTTGTGCTCGTTCTTGCGTAAGCTTTTTCACAGCTTTTAGTATTTCCTTCGTTTTTCGCTGCAATTGACCATTTTCGGGTTTCCTCTAGTTTTTCTTCTTTTGTATTTTTTTTCCCTTTTCTTTTGGTTGTTTGCAAACGTAACTCCTTCTCACGTGAAAGTTCTGCACGCGGCCTCAACTTCCAAGTGACGGTTCCTGGAACTCGCAAATGACCTATTGCTTAACTCACTAAAAGTGTTTGTGTTGGAAGATTTTAGCTGTATGTGCACTTCCTCAGTATCATTTAGATCCTGGTTATTTAACGAATAACTAAGAACTTTATTGGTCAATTGGAGGTTGGGAGTGAGACTGGATTGGTGTTGGTTCGAATTCCACTATTGTGCTGGAGACTGGATCAACATTCATCATCCAACTAGCCCCATAATGCAATTCGATACATTACCGACCCAGTCTACCGCTCATCTTGAAATGGCCAATAAATTCCCGCAGGTCTAAGATGTCCATGAAAATTGCAAGTCTCAGCAAGAACATTCGGTTTCGTTTACAATCATCATATACTGTCAATGCCAGCTTCATTAACAATTGTTTGTGCTTTATATTAGTTCTGCGAACTTACTTTGGTCTTCTTTCTGAAGAGAGCGCTCTCAGTTTACGAATTTTACTGTACGACCGCTTCAGCAGGACGTCATGTGTCAGATCGTGCTTTAATGTTTTTTTTTTGTTGTTGTTTTTTTTGATTGACCTACCTTTCTTTCCATAATTCGCAACAGGTGAAAGCGCGTCTCCAGAAAATGGGTGCGCTGACCTCCATGAATATTTTCCTTCGGCAAGAAATTGACCGCATGCAGAGAGTGATAACCGCTGTGAGGAGCACACTGGTTGATCTTAAACTCGCTATCGATGGAACCATCATTATGAGCGAGAACCTTAAGGACGCTTTGGACAACATTTATGACGCTCGAGTGCCTGGCCTTTGGAAAAAGGTAGGGTACCTCGTTATGTTTTAATTCGGCTACCTGAATTTGGGCTAAAATAGTCAATGGCTGTTATGGCTCCCTAAAATGAGTCCCAGAGGTGGCTAAAATAGTTTTCTGACATGGCTGTTTGTTTCCCCACTTTTGTTCCACTGGAGGCTGAATCTGACTTTCTGTCCTCAAAGCTAATTTCGCGTTGGGGGCTGAAAAATGAGGTTGATTCTAGACCTTCAGAATAGCGGGATAGAGTAACAAGCATCTATTGCCTTTTTAATGTAATACTACTGCTTAAACGCTAGGTCGTGAGCATGTTATGAAATACTATCAACGATCAAATGCCCTGATTTTTGAACAATTACTAACCTAGTCAGATTATTCAAGGAATCGAATTGTCTCTTAAACTTACCCTTTTTTCATTCTGACAGATATCCTGGGATTCGACCACCCTCGGTTTTTGGTTTACCGAACTGATTGAGCGCAATAATCAGTTTTCGTCCTGGTTATTTGAAGGCAGGCCCAATGTGTTCTGGATGACTGGTTTCTTCAATCCTCAGGTAAGACTACGGTCTCCGCTTTTACCGAGCGACTTCGTGTCAGTTGGTAGCTAAATGTTCCCAAAGATGGGTGGAAAAGTAAACTATACAGAGTTAAAAAATGTTCGCCATCTCTGTACTTTATATCACAGCAAACCCTAAAAATTACAACTTCAGCGGTATCAATGCACTCTCTCACCCTGACATCCTGTCTCTTCGTTGTTTCTTCAAAATCCTTTTCTGACAATTACAACTTTTGGGAACTTAGTAGGCATTCATTGATTGAAATATTTTTTGGAGATGGCACCGAGTGCTACCATTAACTAAAATATAAAGAACATTTAGACCTGAGTACGAGACGGTTCCGTTCTCATTACGAGTACTATTTGACGAATTCCATAGCTCCGTTCCTTTTGTGATGCATATCTGTGTGACAAGTGTCGTGTGAAGTATACGATCTGGATTTATAAAAGTTTTACTTAAATTAATTATTGTACTTGACTTGAAGTACAATTGACGAATGGTCCATGCTGCGATCTTACTTTTGAGTCCGTTGAGGAGAAACTTAAAGTATGCCCATTCAAACTAAACCTTGTTTTTTAATTGTTGCGAGCGTCAGTAATTGTTGCGAACAGTATTCCAAATGAATTGCGTTTAAGAGCTGGAGGTCTAGAATTTAACAAACAAGTGAGGAACATTCAATTTTAGTTATCTAATTTTGTAATTTTAGATGCTAGATATTTTATATTTTTACATTTCTATGTACATATTTCTTTCTTTCTTTTTTAATATTGATTTGTGGAAAACCTGCAAAATAGCTTTAGCTAAGTGTTTCTCCCACGTTAAATAAAGATTATGTTATGTTATGTTATGTTATGTTATGTTGTCATAATTCTTATAGCAGTTCAATAAATCGAGGTACTTTTTTTCTCCTCTTATAGGGTTTCCTGACAGCTATGAGACAAGAAATTACTCGTGCACACAAAGGATGGGCGCTCGACAACGTTGCTCTTGCCAACGACGTCACTAAGATGATGAAGGAGGATGTTTCGTCAGCCCCTGCCGAAGGAGTTTACGTGCATGGCTTGTTTCTGGATGGCGCTGGCTGGGATCGTAGGAATTGCAGGCTCATGGAACCCGCGCCTAAGGTTCTGTTTACCGCTCTTCCTGTGGTTCACGTTTACGCGGTTAACACGGCTGCTATGGCAAAAGACTCGAAAGATAACAAAGATGCGCTGAAGTTTTATGAGTGTCCTGTGTATAAGAAACCAAGGCGCACAGACTTGACCTACATATTCTGCTTAAATCTCAAGACCTCGCAACATCCCGATCACTGGATTTTGCGTGGTGTGGCACTTTTATGCGACACAAAGTAGCGATCTTTTTGAAGTGTGACATTTTTGTTTGTTTTTCTATTATCTGTAAAACTTTCGTGTACATTTTTTACTAATAAGGAATCTGGTTCTGTCTCAGTGTGCTACTGGATTTCGTTTTTATGGGAGCTTGTTTCCATACAAAATCTTGTTCCTTTGACCGTCTTTTATATATCGTGGTCTAAAAAATGGAATGATGCCCTTCTTACCTTCATTTCTTTTTCCGGGACTGAAAAGCATTTTTGTCCTCTCCCAAAACAAACAGTAGCTGATCGCAGGTTAGTGGTGCGATGCAAGGACAAACCAAATAGAAAATGCATTTATTTTTGGCTACTAAGTTGTTCTATAAAGTTTTGCGAGTTATATTTTTATTAAAAACCTGGAAATTTAATTTCTTAACGTAACGTATTTGTAAAATTTATTTTTGTGTAACAACGAACTAGCGGCCAGTACTTGCGGGATTTCACTTATTTTATTTTTTTACTTACTTGAGGATTTACTTGCCTGGCATTTGAAAGTGGTAAAGAAAATACTTAAAGCGTGTTTGATACGTTACAACATATCCAGTTAGCATTAGATGCTTAAATTGTAAACCAAAGAGAGTGAATGAATTTATTTAAAATACAGTGTGAATGCAAAAGAAGGAAATAAAGAAAAAAAGCTTGCATTGAAATTAAAATTGTCCAAAGTAACATGTTATGTATGGCTTTAGCGACTCGAAACGGACGGACGTTTAGTAGGTTAGGGTTCGTACAGAGTCTTGAATTATTGTTTGCCCAGCAATTTTCCAGACCTGGAAAAAGACTGGAAAATGGAGATGAAGTCTGGACAAATAATTTGTTTGCAGCGCACCTAAAAAAAGCTTTGTTTCTTCCTTTTTAAGGTCTCTATTGATCACCTATTTGATAACCTTGAGTTTGAAAAAAGAAATAATTGTTTTGGAAAAAAGTCTGGAAAACCGTCTTGGATTTTGGATCCAAAAATCTGTACGAATCCTGTTAGATACACTGCTTGAAGTCCACCTGTCTCTTTAAATTCCGTCGAATTCTTATCCCAGCCTGGAAGTTTTTCAAATTCAACACTTTCCATTGCTTTTTGTTGGCTATACTGCGCAGGACGCTGTTGCCTGATCGTCGCATGGGGTCCACGAACGTAGGGGACAAGTAACAAAGACATGCTATCGGAACCAATCAAAACGCAGTTGTTTTTCGGACCTGTCGAAACTAATCGTCACTAACCCGATTTGATTCGCAAAGGAGTAACGCGAGCCGCAGCTCCTGAATCTGGTATATATCTCTCTAGGCGAACTTAGTCGGTTGTTTTTGAGGCCGTTCCCTTTGGCCATAATTTTCAACGGCAGATAATTTTTGTCGGTGTAATATTTATTTATTTTAGTAATTTGGGTCTATCAGCTTCGAAATATTTCGATCGATTTAGCTCTTGAAGAGCTGGAATGATAGAAGAGACCATTTGTATTGCTTCGCACTTCGCAGACGATTGTGTAAGTCATATGCTCTTCAAATGCGAGGAAATGCTCTTTAGCTGAGGCTTTTTACCGTCAAAATATATCGGTAATCATGATTTCATGTTACACGAGTGTTTTTACGAGAATATGCTTTTTGTCGTGTTGTCCCTACCGGATTCGAGTACTGGCTCAGTCAGGTTTTTTTTTTCGGCATTTTTCCCTATTTTTTACTGTTGGTTTTTTCTTTTACTCCCTTTCATGCTACTGCTCTACCTTTTCCTAAGCTTCCGGGGTTCTACGAGACGGATATTTTCGAGTCCAATAGAAATATTTTCCGATTGTCATCGGCTCACGACATTCACTCAGTTCTCAGATTCGCCGTGGTTCAAAGCCAAACCGCGGTTATCTGGATGAGTGGCTTTCATTTGATGATGGGTGTATTCGCATAAATGCTATGAAACTTTACCATGATGTCTGAACAGTTAAATTTATGCTTTAACATGTCAATTGTGGTAGCTGAGTTTTCAAGTCTGTAGTTGTGTTACACATAACTCTAGGGTTCTCAATTCTCTGTTCAAGATTTCATTTTCCCTGCTATGTTTTACAAGAATAATGCAACAGTAATATGCAGCCGCGGTACTATAGTGCCAAAGGGATTTTTTTGTTATACCTCTATTTTTTTTTTTCGCAGACCGCGCGAAAAGGTTTAACTTCCTTTTTTGTTTTTTTGTTTTTTTTTCTGAACGTCTATATTTCTTTCCGCGGTGTTTTTCAAAAACCTTAATTTCAAAACCTTTGAACATGTCAATCGCACATCAAGAATCGACAATGAGTTCATGTTAAATCATGAAAGGCTCCGTATTAAACGAAAGCTGACAAGAGAACGAATACACAAACTGAGCAGTTTGGTGGTAGGCACACATTGGGAATTTGGGTCTCAAATTTGCCTGAAGTTTATTTCAACTTTCAAGCTTAAAATTAACTATTAAAATCGATCTAATGCAATTACCCATTCAAAGATGTTTCTCGCCTATCGTTTTAACACTCGATACCGCGTATTGAAGTGAATTTTAGTTTATTATAAATTTGCAAAATTAAAAACTGCATGTAACCCAAGGAAAAAACAATAGGCGAAAAGATTATAATAAATGAAAGAGAAGCAGCGTTTTAATCAAAATTCGCCGATTTGCAAGTTGCAATAAAAGAGGAATAGTTGGCGCTTTGCTGAGAGGTCCGCCTAAGGAAGAGACTTCTCACGACTGCTGATCTTGGAACTCTACTGTATCAGGTATGAAATAAATTCATTAACTACCTACGTCTTCCGGTTAAATAACAGGTAAAAATATTTCAAGGTGGTATCATCAGGAGAAGCCTCCGAAGTTTTACACGTCAGTAAGCTAGTCAAAAAGTTTTTAGGGGGCACTAGCTGATGTAGAACATGGTTCCTGATTAGCAACTGAAGAGAACCACTCCATGATCATAGGTTTGTGAATTGTTTATTTTTTTTTCTCGAACCAAACAGTATATATATCTCCAAAACTTCGCCAGACGCTTTCAAGTTTCAGTCCACTTCCTTCCTATGCCCCTTTTGTAAAATTTTTCATATAGCTACCTGCTATTATGATATCAGTAAATATAAACACTTCCGTTGGATTTCCAAGTAGTAAGAGATCTTTGCAATAATGCCCCTTTAGCTGTCACGTGCTCACGGACAAAAGTCGAAGACAATCTTAAGTTGTCGACACGTAGATTATATAATTTAGAAATTCAATAAATTGGCTACAGGTGTACCTAAAAAGAATTTAATTTACACTAATAACAGTGATTGGTGGAATTGCAAATATCATGCTGCAAAGACCGTCATGTTCATTCATAGTCGGATTTTTTCTTTGATCTTCAAGACACTGTTTTAACATATGTAAGTGATATCAACTCCTCGGATTTCTAGGAGGCGCCGCAATTGTGATTTAAATCCTTACTTTCAAAGTTTTTTACAACTTTGAAAGTAAAATAGTAATTAAAATTACTATTTTTGCCATTACCTGTCACGTATACTAACTGAAAAAGACAATCGGCGGCATAATGAGTTGAGACACTTCGCCCTAAATGGACTTTAAAAGGGGAAAAGATAGCGTTTAAAAGGGGAAAAGATAGCGTTTCCTCCCCCATCCCCTCCATGCAATGTTGCGCCACTGTTCGAGCTACCTTTGGAAAACAAGAAACGTCCCAACTTTGAATGGAGGGGACAGGGGAGGGGTGCGGATTCTTATGTTTCTGAAGTTACCCTATTTGAGTATAACGTCTCAACAATTTTGTCGCCGATTGTAGGTTTAAATATTCAGGTTTTCTGAAGCAAGAAATAGTTTGAAGACCAGTTTGTAGATTGTCAAGAAGTACAAAATATAGGTATGTACAAAATACTTTTATCATTTACAATAATTATTACCTAAAGATTTTTCAGTCTACTTTGTTTGATTTAAATGACATCGAAGTGTCGCAAACAGGACTAAAATGTTCTGAAACAGGAAATCAACTGAATCAAAAAGCTTTTCGATCTCAACGAGAACTTACCCTCAATGTAACGAATTTTGTTCCAAATAAGCAAACACGCAATCAAAAATTACCCAAGTCAAAAAACTGCTGAAAAAAAAAAGTACTAAAAATACTAAATTTTAACTGCAAGACGGGATTAGTGCATAGGAACATATGGACACGACTCTTCAAATTTAATCCTTCGTAATAAAAAAGGACTCCGCCAGATGATTTGTAACCGTGGTAAGTTTCAAGGTTTTTAAGGTTTTAAGCATGAAGGAACTACGATACTGTACATGAAAGCCAAAATTAAAGCAGATCTCAACACCAGTGTCCATCCTGAAATCTTCACGCATCCCAGACAAGAGAAAACATTGCGTTGCTCTTAAAAAATGTGTTTTACTTTCCGGAGATCGTTTATCGGATTTTTCGGTCTCTAGATGTCTGTGCTACACCGGCTGTTACCGATTTTTATGAGAGAGTAGAAAAAAGGCCGATTAGGCCGATTTTTCGGGTGAAAATCCTCCTCTACCATGAAAGCCGCCGAAGTGTACATCGATGTACAGCCATAGTCCGCAGTACAATGAAGGTTAAGACGTATCGCAAAACCACCTGCCCAAAGCGCTTCAAGACGACATTGGAACTGTAGTTAATTATGTATTTCCTTTCATTTCATTTCTCCAAAATAAGCGCAGATAAAGTGAATTTGTTTCGAAATAATATTGGTCCCAGATGAATCTTATAAATCGTTTCTTTACGCAATATTCTTAAATAAGCGCTTACAGTGCGTTTGGGACGCCTTTGGCAAAAGCATTAGATCAGGTATTCCTTCCAAGAATCTCGCCTTCTTTCCGTTGGCTTTCGATTTTCCGGCTCTTCTATGCATGTACAAAATAACACGTTATTCACCCTAATGTACTCTCAAGAGTTTGCACTCACCTATACCTTTTTAAAGTTCTCGTCAAAAGACAGCATAAGCATTATGCAAAACCATAAGTATATTAAGAAAGTTGTTCATGGCGTGCAATATTATTGGCTTTCAAGACGGCTTTTCCTTTCTGACGATCTGACGTTAAAATTCTTACCGTTCCTGCCTTAAAAGATGGCAGGACGATGGCATTGCAAAGTGTAAACTTTAAAAAGCTTTAAAAGGTAAACCAACTTTACAATGTACTTCGGATTTGAATTTGGCAGTGCAGAAAAGTACTCCCTACTCCCTCAAAATATACCGCTATGTCATTTGTCGCCATCATGAGAGCCAACCTTGCGAAAAAATAAGGGAACTTCGAGCCTGATCCACATCAGAATTCATAACTTACGCCTATCAATTTTCTGAGTTACTTGGCATTTGATATAGTACGCTTTCCAAAACATTTCGTGTTTTTCCAAAACAGCATTTTCTGAATGAAATGAGCACTTTATTGGTAAATGTCGGCAGGCTTCCATTGCTTTAACTGAGACCTCAGAGGCGTAACATTCACCAAAATAACACCGACCATAACTTTTTGAAATAAGTTACGGATGAAGAAAAAGTTGCTTTCGAAACACGAAAAACCTTGCAGTTTTTTTTAACGGACTTTTAAAATTGTTAACAAAAATCTTACTTTTTTCACAGACACTAAAATGAAACTCTGAATA